>NW_019173235.1:0-16254 GCF_001831195.1 Colletotrichum orchidophilum | reverse complement strand
TAGATCTAGGACGCTCCTGGGACGTCCGCGGACAACGGTGGATAAGTTCGGACGCACCGAGGACGCCCTTTGGACGTCCATGGCCAACGGTGGACAAGTTCGGACGTAATGAGGACGCCCTTGGGACATCCACGTACAACGGTGGACAAGTTCGGACGCACTAAGGACATGCTTGGGACGTCCACGAACAAAACACGTAGATGCGAGAATGATGACTAAGTCGTCACAGATCGGTCGTACCTTGAGGTCTCCGTGCCTTTTGGCCCGCTGATTGATTTGATTTGATTTGATTGATTCCTACTCGGTTTTGGCCGCTTTAGTCAGCAGCTATGCCCGGATAGCGGGGTTTGGCCAACAGCCGACGCGCTCCGAACTTCAATCCGTCACGCCCCACTTCGCCAATGTAGAACACTGACCAGCTGTCTCCAACTTTCCCACTTTGCTCTCGTAACATCTTCATTAGCATAATTTTAACCCCGGGTTTTTAGGGATGGGCGGCGGTAACTAGGTTATGATTGGTATATAGATTGATATAAACGCATTGAATATGTAAAGATATGTTATTGTGGTAGCTTAAAAGTTCTCTCTGAGGTGTCCCCGATCGCCGTAATGTAGCCCGGAATCGCCTCCAACCAGTCTCCTACAATGATAGCGTCTCTGCATTATAGGTAGACTAAGTAAGACATGAGCATCCCCGGGAGCGGAGAAATGCTCTTTTACAACATTGAAAGTGTTCCAACGTCAACATCTCCTCCCGTTGGTGCTGTCCCCTACCCATGTATGGGCTTATCAGGGTTAAAATGCACTGTATTATGCCCATTCTCACAAATGCAGTACCCGCTCCAGCTGGGCCCGTTATCCGCGGCGCACCATCCTCCGCCCTTGCCCGCCTTCTCACAGTCTGACGGACAGGTGCTACCCTTCGGGCAGCTGAGGAGGCAGTAGTATCTTTGTTGGACGCCGAGACAGCGGGGCACCCCATTGCCAAAGTTGCACGGGACCGACTGTTCTGCTGGGCAGTTGCTGTCGGCGTTGTCGGCGAGGACCAGCACCGGGGCGAGTGCCACGGTCCAAAGGGTTGCCAGGACGGACGGGAAATGCATCTTAATCTGCGTTTGGTTGAAGGTAGATAGACTTGGGATTTAATTGTGTTGCGAGGGAGACCAGATGTAATATATAAGATGGTATTGCAGGCTGACGATTGATAGTGACAGACGATCAATTCGCTTCTTATATATGTTTCTCATACGTTATCATGCCCGAGCTGGCTATAATGGAGTATTCAAAATCGGGGCGTAGATTCCCGAACGGGATACATTTCATCAAGCAAGTAAGAGGCGGTGACTCGAGGTTTAATATATCTTCAACTTATCTCCCACCTCACCTTGAACTTTCCCCTTAAGCTCATCTCAGTAGCTGCCCAAAGCTCTGTCAGTGACAGCACGAAAGGCACTTTTCACTGCCGGTCGTATCACGCCGAAGCCCTAGGAAACGTGATCCAACACCATCCGAGCTTTACTAGGTACGATCCGGGTATCAGGCCAAAGTTTAACCCCTGTCAGAAACCGGTGGGGCGCAGTCAAAGCACTCTCCCACCTTTTTGACCAATCGGAGAGCCCCATTCACAAACCGCACAGCATCACCCGACTTTTTTTTACCACTTTTCAATGTCTCTCTTTCACACACCCACGACCCTCACCACTAACAAACTATCACCAATATAGCCCGCCTCAAAAGTATTCATCTGAAGCATTAATGTGCGACGGCGAACACTATGCTAGACTAGCGATGACATGAAGCGCGGTCGCTGCACGTACCACCCACATTAATCATTTATAGAGGGTCACCGTCAAGGAGAAGCTAATTTTGAAAAAGAAACAAAAAAGTTAAAATTATGTGACACCAGGCTGACTCCCATTTTGCGGGCAAGCCGAAATGACTAGTCTATAAATCCAAAGTATATATATTATCACATTAAGAGAACCCTGCAACTGGTTCAGCATCCATCTAAGGTGCCGGTTAGGTTCTGTATCCTCTGGAGCTCCTTCGTCAGGATGTAGAGGTTGAGCCTCGCGCCTACTTCTCTCTAGGTGCCGGCCGTCTCGATTCCTCCCCCCCTTCGATTCTTTCCCTCTGTTCGACACTTTCTTTCTCCCCTATTCCCTGAACTCTCTTCCTCTCCTTCGTCCCGCTAACCCTCTCCTCGACTTTCTACCCCTACACTCGATAGGGGGGACACTCTGGGATAGGAGGTTCTCTGGGAGTGCCCCCTTCTCGACCCTTTCCCTCCCCTCATGTCCTTCTCTCTCCCCCTCCCCTTTTTCCTAGACTCTCTCCCTCTTCGAAGACCGAGGATAAGGGAGACAATTTGGGGCAGTGGTCTGCCCTGAATCCCCCCCTTATCTCTCCTCCCGCTCGATAGAGGTGTCACCTAGAAAGAATTCCCTCTCCCAACGTATTACCCAGTCGTCAAGAGAGAAAAAAAGAGAGAGTAAGAGTGGCACTATAGAGATACCAGGACCATGTCCATGAGCCTGATTTCTCTTGTCTCTGCACTAGGAAGTGCAAATGCTTCCATGTTCCCTACCCACATGGAGCGAACGGCACCTGCTCGTGTCTGAAAGACAATATTTTTCCAAGACACCTCTTTAGGGTATGGAAGGTCTAATGTACTCGAAGACTGAAAGAACCAGCACCGTCCTAGAAGGCTGACACCTGGTGCGCGGCAAGGTCAATGAATCCCGGGTAATGGGACGCATTGCACGTATAATCTGTGGAGACATAACTGATATTCACGTATTGTTACTGGCTGCTTCAAGGGAATCGGAAGTCGAAAGTTTTGCACGGAGTACTGCCAATAACCACTCAATGCCAAAGCGTGACGCCTACCCTTCAACGTTCGAGTCATTTCATAGTTTATGTGAGGCATTTTTGAGATGAACTTGACTACTGAATCACCCAAGACCTCGTCCCGGCAAGGCTGGTATTTGGTAGGCAAGTGACCGTGGGAAATGACTACCTAAAAATAAACATGCGCACCCGATCAGCGTTTACCGACGGTTAGTACGGGAAGTTACATAGCTGTATCTTTATCAAAAATTCCATTTGGAAAAGGTATTTAATGATGTTATCCTCTTCGGTTGCCGTCAATCATGTATCATTGATCAGCTATTTATTTTAGTATTCTTTCGCTGGCCAGTCTAGCACCAATATGCTGACTGCGGCCTTTCTCATCACTGCTGTGCTTGGCACAAGGTATGAATCGTATGTCTTATGAGTCCCGCCTCCAATAACCTAACGAAGCATGGAATAGCGCTCTTGCATATGAAATTAGCGTGCCTGTGTACTACGTGGCTTGCGTCCCCAATAAAGCCGGGGGCGAGCAGGATAGAATTACGCACGCGAGTCTTACCAAGAGTTGCTGCGGCGCATCTAAGGATCTCAAAGTAGGCCCCCACCTCTTTGAAAGAAGCGAGACTATAAGACTTCTATTTGTTAACACATTCACAATCATAGGACCTTTGTCAAGTCACTGACACCACCGGCTTCTGTAGTTGTTGTACGGGATACGACAAGGATATAGGCTGTAGCAAGTTCTCGGATTGATCACATTGTAGTCCGCTTCGGACGATGCTATGTGAATCATAAGTTTATTAGTAAAGGATCGTATTAACACTATCAGAATGTTTTCGACAATACTATTACATTAAATCAGAAACTAAAAGAATCGCGTATACAGAAAGGGAATTGGTAGGCAGGCACGCAAAACTGATACAGCGGCATCCACCTTACACACACACAGAGTTTATTACGCCCTGGCTAAGCCATAAAGGGCTCTTATATCTATCCTACATGCTCCCCTAGTTGAGTTATTACCCTGGTCTCAGATCCACCCATAAGCAAGATCCACTTCCGTCTGATCATCTTTGATTACTCCTGTTAATAGTTGCGGTTCCTCGTGAGGGTTAGTAGCAGGCCATCTTGGAGCCAATTCCTCCAAGTGTTCAGGTCTCTATATTCGGCAGCTGAAGCGAGTCCTGCTGTCGGTGGCACGAGGGTGTGTATGGGGTTAGTCGGTGGTTAGTATTAATTATGTGGTCATGCGTCGTTCTCGTCCCGTCTTTAGCTGATCTGCATATCGAGTCGTCCCGTTGCCATAGCGAACTTCACTGTTTCTCTCACTACATCCATACATGGCGACCATTCGTCGTAGTCAGCCGTAGCCTTCCCGCCTAGGTAGAATGATAGGTTGCCTCTGTGCGTGTCTGTTCGTTGAAGCATCGGTGCGCGTTGTGCTGTCCATTGGGTGCACCGGAAGAGAAAATGCTCGACTGTCTCTGCTGCCTGTCCGCATGCACATCGATCCGAGGCGGCCGCCCCGATCTGGTGCAGATACCAGTTGAGCCTTGCCATTCCCGTCCGCAGCTGGGCCAGTACACTGGCCTCCTTCCATGAAAATGAGTCGTACAGTTGCCGTGTGTGCTTTCCCGGCAGGGCCGCGTCGACCCTTTCGAAAACTTTCCTACACCTTCCGGTAACCTGCAGTACTTCTGCACCTCCCTCAATACGTTTCTGAGTGTGGTGAAAAAGGCCCTGGTTGGCTTCTTCCTCGGCGTCCTCCCTTGCTGCGTGCTCTCTTTCGCCGCTGCTTTGGCCCCCAGCTTGAGGTCGGATTCTACGCTTGCCGGAAGCCAGAAGAGTGTTACCTTGTTGCCTTTGCTTATGAGCGTGTTGACTGCCTTGTACATGCGACAGATAATTTGTTGGCCTGATTGTTGTCGTGGTCTCCCTGCTGCTGAGACGGCCGCTTTGTTGGTGGAAAACAAATGGATAGCACGATGACGGATCCTTTTTGAAACGGTCTCCAGCGTCTTTGCTATCGCTGTGAGCTCTGCCGTATATGGGTTCTGTTCCGCCCTGGAGCCGATTGTGGTTGATGCTGTCGTTGTAGAACCGCCTCCTCTATGAGACAGGGGGAGCAGTATTGCTGTTCCATAGCCTACGATTTCGTTTCTTGCCGAGCTACTTGTTGCCGCCCTCACGGCCCACCCAGTCTGGATCGCCTTGCTCGCCTTATCACCGTCTTTCTCTATTATCGTATGCAATCGGCTTTCCCACGGTGGCTGTGGGAACGCTTCGATGGTCTCCATCCTATCCACTGGTAGGTCTCGATATGCTGCGGCCATCTTCTGGAAAGGCGAGATGTGCGTCTTGAAGCTCTGAGGTCTGATGCGTCGCAGCGGATGACTCATAGGCAGAGTCTGGAGACGCACCCAGAACTTGGTCGCTTTCCTATCGAATCGTTCCTGGGCTGACTGTATGCTTGCTTCTGCTTCGGCGACCGCTGTCGCCACAGTATTGAAGGTTCCAATGATGGCTTGGGCTCCGATCCTCTGTACCCTGTTGATGACCCTCATCTGGGCTGCCCTGCACCTGTGTTTCCAGACGTTCGATGCATAGTCCATTGTCGGTGCTACCGCCGCCACGAAGAGTTGCCTTGTCGTTGACGGAGATAGGCCCTTAAGTCGTCTGAGCTCCAGTACGGCTTCGAGGCCTTTCGTCGCCGCTTCTGCGACGTGTTGCTCGAAGTGCAGTTTCGTGTCCATAATCACGCCCAGGACCTTTACGCGCTCTTGAGGCCGGACTGTGTCCCCCTTGATGTCAAAGGTTGAGTAATCTTCCGGCTGTCGCCAGTTACGGGTGAAGTGTATGATGGCCGTCTTGTCTGCTTCGAAGGTCGCCCCGCTTCGTCGTTCCTAGTCGAGTGCTCGGTCGATGATGGCCTGAATCTTTATCGGTTTGCCTCTCGTGATGGTCCGGTGACCCATGCCGTATAGTCGTCTACGAATGCTATCGAGCCTCCACTCTCATCGATTTGGTGTTGAACCAAATCGGCGTTAAAGAAAAGGAACAGAACAGGCGACAGCGGTGAACCCTGAGGTAGTCCAGCATGGGGCAAGGAGCGAACCTCCGAGACCTGGCCGTTGACCTGAATGCTTGCTGTCCGCTGCGAACAGAATGCACCGACCCACTTCAACAGCTTTTCCGGGATCCCTCTCGCCTTGAGTCTCTGAAGCAGTCTTTCTTTATATACTCCGTTGTACGCGCCTTTAACGTCGAAACTGACCAGGCTGAACACTTTTCTCTTCCTCCATGCTCTGTAGATGTGCTCCTGAAGCAACACCAGGGCTTGTTCTGCCGACCGCTGCTTCCGGGCACCGAAGTGGCTGGTAGGCAGGAGCCCGAATGTCTCGACCGCATATGATATTCTCTCGGCTATTACCGACTCAAGCACCTTCCCCAGTGTCGATAACAGCAAGATCGGTCGCCAGGCCTTCGCAAAGGTGTAGTCGTTCTTGTTCGGTTTCTTCAGCGGAATGATCTTCGCATGCCTCCATTGCCTAGGCAGTTCTCCTGCCTCTCCCGAAGCTCGAAACAGAGCGAGCACCCGATGTTTCACTATGGGCCATGTCTGCTTCCACACAGCTACCGGCAGTCCATCCTCTCCGGATGCTTTCCATGACTTTGCTGCGAACAGTTGTCTCTCCACCTCTTCTGACGTGACATCGGGGAAGGGTACCGGCGGCCGCTGTGGACGTTGTCCCTCGTCTTCAATGTTGTTCGGGAGCGGAGGGAAGAAAGTAGACAGCAGTTCCTCCGCCTGTTCTCCGGTCTCTTCCGTCTTTGAGCCGTCCGCTCGGGTAAGCTGGGGTATCTTGTCAAACGAGGCGCCCTTTTCAGCGCCTAGATACTTGACTGCCTTCCAGATGTTCGTATCGTCAGCCAGAGACTTATGCCAGTGCTTCTTCTTCTGTTGTCGGATTGCGTCGTGACACTGCTTCGCCGCCGCCGGCGCTCGCTCCTCGAGCTCTGGCGGACAGTGGCTGGCCCGTCTCTCCACCCTCGCTCGGTTCCTCCAAAATGTGTGGATCCGGCGCAGCTGAGTGAGGTCGTCCGTCCACCATCTCTTCGCATACCTAGACGGCTTAGCTGTAGGCGCCAACGCCTTTCCCGCTTCCGATACTACCGACATGAGCCGGTCTGTCTGTTGCTGCACGGTACATCCCGTAGGAGTAAGTTGCAGCGCCGCCTTGATCCTGGCATTAATCGCCTTCCATGGAACGTTCTTGAACAGTAAATTACAAGGAAGAACTTTATTATATTACCACAGGAAGCCTTGAATCAAAGACTATACACTATAACTTTTTATTATACTATGTAATTAACTCAGTACTGAAGTATCTCTACTTAAATATTTTCCTAAACAAATCTTAGAATATACTGGGGTGCTGGTCCAGTGGTAGCAGCCGCCAGGAGAGTTTGTCTCAATAATTATTATCGCCAGAGTTTTTAAAACAGAATTTTCCCACAGATGTAACCGCACTTCAGCATATAAGACACGCTAATAAGCGATCTAATCACCCTTCGAATATTCTTCTTAAGGGCCTTTGGTCGGTCTTTCAACTAGGGCTGTGTCAAATTTGTGTCAGCTGAACTTAGCATCGAGTCAGGTTACGGAGCCCCAGACAAAACTCTGAAGAGCAGCCTATCCATACTGCGCTAATTATTTAATTGCTTCTGGATTGTCCCTCTTGGAATTTCTATTTAAGAAGCGTTGCTCGCTCCAAATCTCCTCACACCTCAGACGGCATCCGGTATATCTATTCACTCTCTACGACCAGCCGACAACAGCTCTCTCTTCCCTCTTTCATTCACCTTTGTCAATCTTCAAGAGTTGCCGTCAACCGACGCTACCAACCTGTTACAGAATGCAATTCTCTCCCATTCTAATCGCCCTCTTCGCAGGCATTGCCATTGCAGGCCCTGTAGTTATCGAACCTCGCCAGGGTACAGAGGTACGCAAGCTATCTGACTGCTTCTCGCGGCATAACTGACAATGCACAGTGTATCTTATGCCGCAAGGACTGCTTTTACGGGAGAGGAAACAATCAAGCCTACAAGGGTTGTTTAAATACATGCAACAGGGACCTTGGGTGCAAGCTTACACCTTAAAAAGCTTCAGGATCGCAAGGTGTGATTCTGCAAGCTATATTTGAGATGCTTGATAGCGGCTGACATGTGGGTTTGGACATAGCTGCAGTGGGCATATGTAGTGCTTTGTGTACAGACCTTAAGTTTGACTTGATTTAGTTCTTATCGAGCAGCAGTTAGACAGGTAGGGGTCATTTTGTGTGTATTGATGAGTCTCCCATGAATGTGTCAGGCGACAGCTTGGCAGCCAGTAAGAATGTGCATATTGGTCTATTGCCTACTAAGCGAATGATATGTTGTTGTTGTTGACACATGTCTAACTTAAAACAAGAAACAGAACAAGGTTCCAATGCCATAATGCCTATATCCCTCATTGTAATAGGGACTCGAGTATGGGTTGAATGCATGACTCGTATATGCAATGTCCAGGTCTGACAGAATGGCTATGGAAAGAAACCCTATATCTATATAATGACTGTACGATCCCCTTGTATAAGGATACCCTTGCTAGCCTTACTCATACCTCTGGTGACAGAACCTGAGATACCCTCGCTTAGGTGAAACTCACCGCATACAGTCATTACTCAGTTAACCACATAGTCGGGCCAGGATTGCCCTACAAGGGATAGATGCCACTTGTTTATATAGATCTACTGCAGGCCCAGAAGATCACTCTAGGCAAAAAAAACCTCGTTTTATCCCCATTCGTTATGCCACTGCTGACCATACTGAAGATTTGTCAGTAAGCTAAAAGCGATGCTGAGATCTGATACGAAGTTAATTACTGCAGAAGCTACGGAACTTGTCCTTGAGCCCGGCTCGAGTCCATACTACATTAAAGTCCCGTTCCTGTACGGATTCCTTTGTCGGTGATCATGATTGATTCATGAATTTTACCCTACACGGTTTTCAGCCGGTCTTATGTCAGCAGCTATGCCCGGATAACGGTGTTTGGCCAACACCCGACGCGCTCCCGGTGTTACTCCGCAGCGCCCAACTTCGCCAATGCAAATTATTGGCCAGCTGTCTCCAAATTTTCAGCTTTGTCCTCCAACCTCATCTATCTCTGGCTGCCACCAAGTGTAGTTTGCGGTTCTCTACTAATGTACACATGTGTCTAGGCTCTGTTGAGGTCTTGCGCCTCGTGTGACGGTTCCATTGACCTGCAGTCTCCCCCCAATGCTCAGCTTTGTCTGGGTTTCGACTCGATCCTGTGTTGCCCAAGGATCTCGCTTTGTTCTATTAATCGGATTGCCTTGGTGGCTACTTTGCGCTTGTTCAGTATGACCCGAAGATTGTGTCGTCCTGGAAGGGTTCCGAATTCCTGGCGCCGGAGTTGTCGATACCTGCGGCGTCGCAGCAGGATGCGCGATACCGTTTGTCGTCCTTCTCGGCAGGGGCAGTTGGCGTTGGTAATGCCTGGCACTCTTCGGCTGAAGAGGAAATCCTGGAGCCCGATCTTTTCCGTGCCCGTCTGGACTAGGAGTGCACTTTGACGTTTGCTGAGGCCTTCGTGGATTTGAATGACCTTCTTTGTCGGCTTCGGCGTGAGGCGGAAAGACGTCCTTCCTCGCGTCTCGTCTTCCAAGGTGGTTTGCCACCTTTGATGGTACTGTTCGTGCGACCACGTCTCGATCGTGGACCTGAGCTTGAACAAGGCTCTCGGCTTGTCTGCCCTTGTACCTGGCTGTCCGTTCTGCCTCCACCCTGTGGCCTCTTTCGCGGCGACATCTGCTGTTGCCCTCGATGCCGATGTGAGCGGGCACCCATCGGAGCTCGACTTCGAGTCCTTATTCCCGGAGTGATTGTGTCTTGCCTGCGATGACCTTAAGGAGGTATGCACCGTATTTCCCTTTGGCTTGGCTGACGATCTGACAGCAGCCTGGTTGTCGGTGTGGATGAAGACTATGCGTCTGTGATTTCCGTTTTGCTTGTCTGCCTGAGTCATCTCGAGGGTCAGGACAATGACCTGCAGTTCTCCCGCGTAGACCGTCGATGTTGTATCGTCTCCCATATGTGATTTGCGGATGTGCAGACTGCGGCGGCTCCGACTTGACCGTCGATGCCGCTGAGTGCTGTGATGGTGTTGGTGGCCTTGCTTTCTGTCCCGTCGATGCGCTGTTTCCACTTAAGTGATGAGTCCATAATGAGACCGAGGTATTCACATGTTGTCTTGGGCTCAATTTTTCCCCATGGGCTCTGGAGTGTCGTGTCTGAGTCGAATCTGGTTTTCGCTCGTGTGAAGTGGGTAAGCTGGAACTTTTTGGGTGCGAAGATGGAGGCCTGAGCGAGGGACCACATCTCAGCTTTCAGAAGCGCTTCTTGAAGTTTCTGGCAGGTTTCCTCAGTGCGGTTCCCCACCGCAACGATCGCTATGTCATCAATGAAGCCGGTGGCTGTCGAGTCTCCGGCTTCGTTGCAGCTGTCCAGGAGATCTGCGTTGTAGAGGAGGTAGAGCATTGGCAATAGGGGCGCTCGTTGTGGGATGCCGGTGTTGATTCTGTATGTTTCGGATCGGAATCCTTCCACGTTGATCTCCGTCTCTCGGCATCCAAAGAAACTAGCAATCCAACGCACCGTCGCTTCATCAATCCGTCTCTTCCTCAGGTTGTGAAGGAGTCGGCGGTGCGAAGCATTATCAAAGGCACCTGACACGTCGAGGAGAAGAGGGCTTGCTATCATTCCCTTTCCCAGGCTTCTTATATCCTATTCATGATCTGATGCAGTGCGTGTTCAGTCGACCGTTGTTTTCTCCCGCCCATATGGCTATCTGGTAGCAATCCGTGTGTTTCGGCAAGGTAGCTCAGTCTTTTTGCTACTATGGCATCCATGACTTTGCCAACTGTTTTCAAGAGGGCTATCGGCCTGTATGCTTTGAGCGCTGTGTAGTTTTCTTTACCTGGCTTCCTCAGTACCACCGTGGTGGACTTCCTGAGGTGTTTCGGACAATGTACGAGCCGGAGGCATTGATTGAATATACGCACGAAGTGTGGTGTAATCCATTTTCTCGCCATCCGAAGTGCCAGATTGGTGATGCCATCGGGACCCGGGGCCTTCAGCGGCGCTGCTTCCCGAATGGCGTCTTCCATTTCGCTTTCGGATATTGCCAGTAGAGCGATCTGGTTGCTGTATGTTGCATTGTTGTCTTCGAGGTTAGCTTCTGGGGGCGGGGGAAAGATGGTCTCTTTAAACAGTGCCGCCTTCTCCTCGGGAGTGGTAGCAATCTGCGGCTTGTTGGGTTTCTGAGTTTCTGGCGTGACGGTCGTCGGCTGATTCTGTCTGTTCCGGGCCCATTTCACGATGCGGTGGGCGCCCTCGCCCGGCCCCATGCTGATAGCGCAGAGATCTCTACTGCTCTCCCTGAACTGCCATTGCGAGTGGTCAATCTTTTTGTTGATAAAGAAGCACACTCTAGCTGGTCCTCTTTCTTCACCGGACGGGTAGCAGAGGTGGAAGCGGTCCTTGGCTGGGTGATGTGTCGTTACGCTGAAGGGGTTCCTCCACGGTTCCTGGATGGCGATGATGTCGTACTTGTCGATGCTCGGGTCGCGGAGGAGTGTTGCCATGACTGTATCTTTAGATTTTCTTACATTGTACTGTAGTGTTGTGAGTGTATGTTGTCCGTTCATTCGCTGTCGTCGACTACGATTTCCATCGCCGTACTGTCGTTTGTCATCTGTGTGCTTGGATCGAGTGCCTCGAGCGCTCTTCGCGACCGGACGATGGTACGCTTCGGGCGCGTATTCTCCGCAGCCACCGTAATCGTCCCCTGTGGTTCCTGGGTATCCGTCGGGTTAGGCCGTTTCTGGACCTTCTTCGTCAGGGACCGGCTCCGGGTCGGTTGGTTTTCCTGGGATTGACGGTCCAGTGTCGGTCGTGCCATCCTCGGATTCGGCCGGGTCCGGGCTTCCGGTCCTAGGGCCGGCTACGGGGTCGCTTGTTCCGGGTGGTACCTTGGCCGCTGGTTGTAGGCGGTCCTGATCTTGGCCTTCTCGCGTATTCTAGTAGGGCATCTGCCGCTCCAGGCTTCATGTTCGCCATGGCATGCGGCGCATTTCCTAGGCGTTTCCGTGTCGCTTTTCGAGGGGCAGTCTCGGGTCATGTGTTCTTGCGCGCAGTAGCCGCATGTTGTCGTTGCCTTGCACTGGGTTCCTGTGTGGCCGTATATGTGGCACTTGAAGCATTGCCTCAGACGGCACTTTCTGTCATATCGTTCGCATTGGAATACCTGGCCTTGCCAGATGAGACCCCCATCAATGAGTTTATTGGCGTCTTCTGCCTTTGAAAATTCCACCACAATTGTTGATGCAGTCTTCTTGCTAGCTGATCGGGTCAGCCAACCAATGTATTTGATCTCTGCGGTGGGGATGAATGCTTTGTTATCCTGCAGCAGGTCATCTCTGATCTCGCTGAAGCGGTCCATATCCATTGAGCTAGTCCGTATGCCATGCGCTAGTACTCCGTAAGTTGGGATCCGCACCGCGGCTCCGTTGCCAATGCGACTTTCCCAGTCCTCGGCGAATTGGCGGAGGGCCTCCATATCGTTTGTCGTGGCTGTTTCGATGCTCAGGTCGCCACTCTTGAGCTGATTGGCGGACACTGGCTCGAGCTTGCGAATATGTTCGTTACTGCTTTCTTCGATGGCGCGGTCTACGTGCGCCTTAAGGCTACGGGAGTTCATGGCTCTTAGGCTGGCGATGGTGATGGGGTCTCTAATGTTCACGATGATCTCACGTAGAGTCTGGGTCTGAGACGCTTTCTGGTTATGGGGATTATGCATGCTTCCTGCGAGTCCTCCTCGGGCGGCTACGCTAGCATATGACTGTGCGGTGCTCCCCTGATTCATCGGTCCCAGTGCTTTGATGTCCTTTACGACCTTAGCCGCCAGCTCGCTGGTTTTCCAAGCCTCCTTCGCGGCTTCGTTAGCCGCACGTGTCGTGTTAGCATTCTCCTTGAGTTCAACTGTGTTCTGTTGCAGGGCGATCTTTATGGTTCTCGTTTCGCGGGTGGTGTTCTCGTTGGCTGTTTTGGTTTCCGCTCGCAGGCTCTCGATAGCCTGGTGGAGGTGTCCGAGTTCGGGTAGGTTCTGCAATTTGACGATCAGAGAGAGGGCCGCGATGAGCGTGGCCCTCACAGCCTGTGGGTTGAGGGGGTTTCCGTTTGCGGTGTCGATAGACTTGACTGCTGTCTGGAGGTGTCTGCCAAGGAACCACCCAAATACAGCCCTCACGTCCTGGCCCTCCAAGGTCAAAATGAGCCTTTCCCAGCAGAACCAACGAGAATTTTGTCAAGGCCACAAGTAATCTTATATGGCGATGTGAGGAGATAAGGTAGCGTTATGTTGCCGACGTTTACATCCAGCTTCGAAGAAAGCAGAAACACAATGATTACACCGGTTCGGATGAACCCTCTCGGCCGAAGCCTCGGGCTGAGTCGGTACAGCTTTCAGTCTGTGCCCTCACCAAAAAAAATATATCAACAAAGCGAGAACGACATTTTTGAAATCTGAGCAAAAATAGCACCACAACACACTCCGAAAGGTTAATTGGATAGCCGTGTGCTCGTCGTGAAGCCCATAGCGACGTAGGCACCATGGCAACCTCATGGCCCTAGGAGTAAATATGGCCAACGCATCACCGAGAGCACGCCACCCAACTTAGCAGACACCTCCAGACAGCAGTCAAGTCTATCGACACCGCAAATGGTCAATCCCTCGACTCGCAAGCCGTGAGGGCCACGCTCCTTGCTACCCTCTCCCTGTGCCAAAATGCAGAACCTGCCCGAGCTCGGACACCTCCACCAAGCCATTGAGAGCCTACGTGCGGAAACCAAAACAGCCAACGAGAACACCACCCGCGAAACGAGAACCATCAGGATCGCGGTGCAGCAGGACATGGTCGAACTCGAGGAGAACACCAATGCCACGCGCGCGGCCAACGCGGCCGCCAAGGAGGCTCAGAAAGCCAGCGAGCTGGCGGTCAAGGTCGTAAAGGATATGAAAGCACTGGAGCCGATGAATCAGGGGAACACCGCGCAGTCATCCCGACTCACGGAGCTCCTGCCGGCTTTCGGCCTTCGCAGAGCTGGCCCATGCCATGTGATCTTCTTTATACCGCTCATATAAGCTTGTGACGCGAGTTTTTAAGCTTTCCTTCGTCTGGCTGATAGCAGCGAAAGTCATCATAACCGCAAAGGACATGCACGATATGCATCCATCTGATTTTCCAGCAATTTGCGGTGCTTTCCCTAAGTGAAAAACTCTTGCACATGGTACCAGCCGAGTTTGGAGCAAGCGCGTGGACGCCCCCGGCTCATGGAGGTGGTGATCCCTGCTAGGCTGACAGAATCAATTCAAAGTACCGCTCCGAAATGCTCGCCATCTGGCATGGCTCAGGTGAAGCCAGTAGGGCAGTGCCTACATAGCTGACCGTCCCACGCACATAAGACATGACCTGTGCCTCAGTTTCTCCTCGCCCATTACCAACAGTGCACTTTCGTCTCGGCGCCGGATGAATTTCACCCCTACACCAACATCCACAATGATATCGTCGCCTTCTTGCGCATTTCCGCGCGACAACAATCGACCACGCTGCCTGTCGCTCGACGACTACATTGATCTGAGGAATACTCAAGACGCACACCTGACGCTGAGTTTGCCTTCGTCCGCGAATCTATTTCTCGCCTAGAAACGAAAACCGACCGTCTCGAAGAGAAGACCAACCGCCTTGAAGCTGAGATGCGCCAGTTGCACGCCTACACTCGAAATAATGCTTTAAAGAATCCCACTTTGCCTATCCGGCCCGTCGTCGTGTACAACCCTGAGCAGGGCATTATCGAACCAAAACTCACCCACTTCCCTCGAAACGCGAACGAATTTTACTCTCTGAGAGACCCGCCACCGGATCGTCACCGCTCCATGTTGGCCTACCTCGCCGTCTTCTACGACGTTCAGTTGAGGACTACCGACGACTCAGAGGGGGAAAGCAGCGAAGACGAAGTTCTCCTGGACCGGCCCGATCTAATAGTGGAGAAGCTGGAAGGCATACTCGGATTGAACGAGGACAAGTTCATCAAGTTCAGACAGAGAGCCCGGGAAATAGGAGCACGACCACCATCCAAACCTATCAAACGTTCTCAGGTTGTGTTACCTGCTACGTATTTTCCGCCGGATCCCCGCCGACCGAGGCTGGATTTGCGTTCAGGAGGTGCAAGAGCTGAGCAGCAAGCGAATCGCGACGCTGACAGTGCATCATCTGAGGGTCTGACAAATGCTCGGATCGGTTGGGGAAGCCGATCGACTCCTTCATCGCAACGACTTCGAATTTTGTATTCTCCTGAAGAACTTGCTCACACAGCCCGACCACGCAAGCGGAGCCCAAAGCCATCGAAAGACGAGCGATCGAGATCAATCTCTGACATGTCAGAGTCCGAACCAACAGATAGCAGTAGCCAGACCAGAGCATTTACAAATCCACGCTCACAATAAACTTGGCTTAGGATGTTTGAAAACAAAATTAGGACGGTATTGGTGGAGTGTAATTTATACCCGTTTGCGGACTATGTGGTTAGAGCAATGGCTACGAGTGTGATTGAGCATTGTCAATATACCATAGCGATGTTTGAAAGACGAAGTTCTAGTCGTAAGAACAGGAACCCTGGAAGATGCTTCAGTGTCGGGTCGACAGATATTCATTTGCCAGTGGCCGTGAATGGGTTTGTTTCCCTTTTACTCTTACAACGCAGGGCTACCATTATCACAAGCGGAATTGATAGAATAAATGGAACATGGTTACCGCCGTCAACGGGGAGCGGAAACAGCAGAGATTTGTTCGCTTCTCGACTCAGACGCGCGTGCCTGGTATGCTGCTCGCGAAATCCCTAAACATTGTCGTCTTGGAAATGGGAACCATGTCTAGGTGTGTCCATCGCTGGCTGTTCCGGTACATCGATGTCCTGAAAACGCGAGTATGTGGCCATGAAGTAGACCCTGGCAAGAAAGTTACAATGAATAGGGAAAACTTTCCAAGCTCGTCGTCGGTGGACATGCACGTCTAAACCCCATGGCGTAGTAGGTTGCGGGCGGGCGCCGGGAAGCGACATAGGGTTGTTCCACCCTTCGTTCATGCTTTCGATCGAGCAGTCGAGCTCCGTAGGTAGCAAGAAGTTCTGTGGAGGGGACGATTGGCTGGGTGATGTCTCGAATGACTGACTTCGTTTTGGTCTCTAACTTTGCGATTGGTGGTTTGGAAGATGTCATCGCGA
>NW_019173234.1:0-16467 GCF_001831195.1 Colletotrichum orchidophilum | reverse complement strand
CCCTGGAGTCGACACCGATGTCACGACTGAGTCAATACATCTTCTCACAGACTTTGAACGCGCGGCACAGGCGGCGCAAGGAGCACGGCATTGTACGAGCGCGGGTTGCTTTGGCTGCCGGGGCAGAAATTGCTCTGTGCTACACAAGTCATCCCAACTCGTCTTCATCTCAAGACGGACATGAAGCAGAATGGGATAGAAATAATGATATTGGTAGAAAATAATTTGATCCCAACTGTTTCGCCGGTGGGTATAACGCGCCAGGTGCTGAGCCTCGTACTTTCACCTGATAGTGCTACGGAAATCCAGGCCGTTCCTTCTTGACCGCATCCAATATTACCGAGTCCGTCCTTGTTATCTTCATGAGCCTCATCCCGTCTCTCTAAAAAGAGCATATCCGCCTCTTCGATGGCCTTTTCCGCTCTTAGTAGAGACGACTCCGGCATAGTAACCAGTTGTCATGTACAATCCTCCTCTTCCGTCCAGTCGTATGTCGTCCAAGGCTGTAGATACTGCGAATATACCAAATATGGCGTTCGACCGATGTTGGGTATATGATCTTGCTAGGAAACGCCTACAAAAGAAATTCAAATGTGAAGACAGATTAAATAAAACATCTCTTGCGCGAGATGGGGCCGGGGTTTTATGTGCTTCTAATTTTGTTGGTACATGAGCCTGTGGCCGGTCGAGTCGGCGTGAGGTATTCCGCTTTTGATGGCTTAGTATGCCTGTCCAGGAGGAAAGAATCCGTCAGGGTGGCCAGAGATGGATGGACTTGTAAGGTTTGCCGAATGTTGTGCGTACGGCGAAGAGAAATCCGGCATTAAGCCATCCTGCATCTCAACATCTGCCGACTCGGTTGCTCCTCCAGCCATGCCTCTGAGGCTCTGCATATCGTCTGCTATGATTCCATTGTGATGCATTGCGCCGCTGCTGGGCCCAAAACCTTGGGCATTGCTGTTCGGGTCGTACAACTGTGATTCGGGCATCGGCTGGAAAAAATGTCCGAGTGTGCTGTGACTCTGGTTGTTATGGTGGACCTGTGGGTGGCCGTGATGGCTCGTGTGAGATGAGTGAGATGATTGTGATAACCGCGAGTGGCTCGCCATCGGGTTCGACGTCGGTACTTGCTGGTGTGGGTGGTGTAGCTGCGGCGGCCGTACAACTCGCTGCTGTCTTGGCACATAGACTCTGCGTTGAGAGGCCATATAGGCAGCGAGTGCAGGATTCGCTCCGCGTGATATCTTGAAGGAGAAGGGATCGGCTGGTTGCTCAGGAGGAGCAGCGATATTCTGTTGCCGGGATTTGTGCCCAGGCATGTGCAGGGTGCACGTATCGGCAACGGGTGTGACGAAATCCTCGCGGAATTTCCCAATGCTGCTCGGATCGGAACCGAGCATCATGGCGTACTGCACAAGCAGTTTCACATCTCCAACATGCCGGCATTCAAGTCTCTTTCTCAATATGCCAGAAGTTTGGGGGCTCCACTGCAGAGACGTTCGTGAAGCCTCGTTCCACATCGATTCGTTCCAAGCCGATTGCACTTGGCCTTGCCTGAGGAGGTTTCGTATCCTGGCCGAGTAAGACCAGTCGCCGCTATTAGAGCCCTCGTCGAAATGCTTCACGACGTGGCCAACGTACTCTTTGAACGTCGCACTGGCATCCGAGTCGCCTTGAGCCTCGAATACTTGCAAGCAGTTGTCGAAGCCGCAGGCGAAGACAACTTGGGGACAAAGATTGACCTTCGCTTCGTCAAGCGACATCCTTGAGCCGCCGTGCGCCTGCTTCAGATGTGTCTTGTAAGCACCTTGCCAATCAAACACCATTTGGCAACCACGATGACGGCAGAACCATTGCGCATTAACGTTGTGGAAGTCTTCGATATGGCGCTTGAGGTCGTTTTTCCGCGTGCAAGTCTTGGTGATATCCTCCTCCTTGCAAAAGCCGCACATAAAAGCCCCTTTTTGTTTCGACGCGCTGGTCGAGACAGATGCAGCGTCGGATGCTGTGTTGGACGAGGTGGGTACGTCGATACCATTCCATGATTCCGAGTCCTGCTGCGTCTGAGCTGCCTGTTGCGCAGCCTGGGCCTGCGCAGCAGCCGCGGCGCTGCTGCTTCCGCTCCGTCGGCCCAGTATTTTAGACGTGCCCCGAGACACATTAGAGATGATGCTGCCAGTGATGGACGAGGTATCGGAAAATGTTCTGATGCTCTGGGTATCCCACACGCTCGACTGATCATCTGACAGGATAGATGACTGCGCCGACGACACAATTGACGCGCCATCCGACTCTGCGGCTAATTAGTCAAAGGCAGAAGAAGCCGGCGACATCAGCTATGACTTACGAGGGGTTGTGGTTTCCTGAATAAGAAGGTTCAATTTGTCCTGGCCGTATCTGCTGAGAAGGTGCTTAATCATTTGCTGATCGAGGACGAGGTCCTTCTGCGACAGCTGCCCAGAGTGCTGGGAGGAGCCGTCGGCCCCGGGCCAGGTATTTGCTGACATGGTCCCGGTCGGTCGTTCGTGCGTCAAAGGTTGTGTTGGACGTCGAAGTGCTGAGAAACGAATGTCGGCAAAGTAGAGTTGGCTGGACTATGCGATTTGTCGGTACTGGACGAATTGACTCGTCGGCCGTCGAGGATCGGCTTTTGATGGAACGGACAGTGGAAAAAAAGAAGAAGAGAAAGGAGTGTAATTGCAGTTAGAACGGAGGAAGAGGGCGTTAGAGTGGAGAGTGCGAGACTTCCAGGCGGCCAGGGGGCCAAGGATGTAGCGCTGGGCGCAACGCGGGAGCGAGGAAGAAAAAGTAATAAGGTAAAGTTATGAAAGGATGATCGGGGGCTGGGACGGGAGGGGAACAGCGCTCCTATGTATCGAGGGCAGCGATGGAATGCCTCCGAGTGACAAGGCAAGGCTGGCTTGGGCTTGGGCCACGGGGAGCAGAACAGGGCAGGGTTTGGCTCTATCAGCAACAGTGGGAGAGTGGCTTCGGTGCTTGTCTCTCTGGACCTGCATCCAAATTGACGTGATCCGACACGGGATCTTCGCTAGTGCGGGCGTGAAGTCAGGAACTGTTGGTATTGAGCCTTGCCAGGCTTGCCAGGAGCCAAAAGAAAAGGATAATTTGATGATGGGCGTATGTTTGTGCGTCGAGCGAAGATGGGAGTATTTGTCCGTGTCCTCCAACGCGGCGTACCAGGAGGCCTGTCTGTTGGTTGGATGGCGGCGGTAGTACAGGCGGTCCTCAGTCGCTCGTGGCTCTCTCCGTCTGTCTCTCTGTCTCTCTCTCGCTGGACCCGAGAAATCGGATGGGATGAAGGAGGGACAGGGACAACGTGCGAGGCAGGCAACCGTTGGGCTTATGTCGGGGCCGCGTTTATTTGGCTGCTCAAGTGCAGGTTGTCGGGATCTCGGAATTCCAGTTTCCCTAGTGACTCGGATTTATGGTTGTCTCCTCGCTGGCATCGCCCCGTCGTTTCGAGACGAGAGGGCTGGTGACGATGTACAGAGAGTGAGTGGGTAAGGAGTGTGAAGCAAGAGAAAAGAAAGAGTCCGCAGATGGAGAGGAAAGGCATCTAAAGTGTGGTACCACTGTGCTGCCGACTGAGGGGCTCTCTTCTCAACCTCACTGTCTCGACCGGTCTGGTTTAGTCTGTCCTCCCCTGACAGCCTGGCTTGCCTGGGTTCAGACGGTCTTGGATTGGGATGGGCGATGGGCTGCGCCAGCTTGAAAGAATCAGTGCTCATGCTCTTCACCAGGTTCCTCGCTCGCGGCCTTTCTGCCTCACCCACCCAAAGTTGCCCGAGGACCCCCGTACCCTTCACTTCGGGCTGGAGAAAAGTGGAAAAGGTCCGCTGTATCTCTCAGGTGTTGATCCCCGTCATCTTTGTGGTGAACAAATTGGTTTAGGAACCGGGGTTGCAACAGAAGTTGCGCATCCAGTCAGAGGGAGGGCAGCGAAAGGCCCAAAGGGCCAATCTGAGGGGACCCCAGACGGGCAGCCCGGCGAGTTTCGACGTCTTTGGTGACATTGGCGTGCGATAACGAGACGAGTTTAGTGGGCAGTGGGCGACGCCACCTCTAGCCGTCCGAGGATGGGCCAGAGATAAAGGCAAAAAGGGAACAAGAATAGAACGACTACCCTTTCGGGTTAAGGCAGATGTGTTGCATGGCCGGTCCTGCAGACTGCCCAGAAGTCCAGGACTGCGTAGCAGCACTACGTACCAAAGCCAGAGCCAGAGCCGGCGATGCGTGGTGACTGGTGGCTGCCGTCGATAACTTGAGTCTTGAGCCATTCAGTGACCCAGGGGTGGGAGAGCCTGAACATCGGAAGAGGTGGTTGTATCTGGTCCACCGTCCGTGATGGGGGGAGGGGAGGCACTCGATGCAGGAGTAATGCGAGGGTCCCCTGCAGGCTGCCACCCCTCTTTGGCCGGTTCGTTCCATCCGCCTAGGAATCGAACACATACGATTGCCATCATGTTGCGCCGGTTCAAGGGCCGATTCTCGGTATGTCGGCATCCAGCCAGTTGTCCCAGGTCACCGGCAGGCTCCAAGTTCGCTCCACGAAGCCATTTGACCTGCAGTGTCGTGCTGTTTGCTGCCACTGGCGGTCGGGGGGACGAGATAGGGTTGTCTTGGGGCCTTGAAGCCGGGATCGACGAACCAGATATGGCCGCTTCATCGAGCATTGAGCATCGAGCCGGGATTGGGAAAAGGAAAGGCAAGACCCAAGAGGAGCAGGCTCCGCGTGCCTGAGGGAGTGCCAATCAGTCGAGTGGTATTCGGTCCCGGGGACCCAGAGTGCCAGAGTCAATTGAGGGCCGGGACATGCGGGTCAAGGACCTGTCGAGGGTCGAGGGTCAGGGTCATCGGCGCCAGACCCCTGAGGGTAGCAAGGCTGGTCTGAGTGGGATAGCCCGAGCAGCCGGCCCAGCAAGCCCATTTGCGCACCGGCCGTGGGTGGCTGTCTGGCTGGGAGGACGAGAGGACGAGGACAGGCACGTGAAGGCGCGAGTTGCGAGTTGCAGTGTACATAGTAGGGCGGTCAACGATTTGCGTGCAAGATCAGCGCCAGCCTTGACTTTGCAAAGCCAAAGTGCGGCCAGAGTGCGAGGCAGTTCGACGGCAGATGGCGCGGATTGTTTGCGTGTTTGCGTACGCGTTTGCTTGTTTCCGTTTCTCGCGTTTCTCGGTATCGCGTGATTGCTTCTTTACCCCAATGTTCGCAATGGTGCTGTGTATCCGTACGAAGTAGGGATACAGAGTGTCTGTGTATCGGTACTCCGTACTCCGTACGAAAGGATGAACAGAAGCGGGTTGACGAAAGGTTTACCTTCCCTTGCTTTGCTGCCATGTTGCACATTGGGCAACTGTGTCACGGAAATGATTGAGAGCGAAGCAGAAGCTTGATGAGTGGAGGGGGATTAATATCGGGGAAGAGCGTGGGGGGGGCCTGGCACGCCTGGCAGTTCAAAGCAAGGAAGGGCCCCTTGCACCTGCGTCTTCCATGTACTCCAAGTACCTCTGCCTGGATTCGGCGCATATAATTGCGGGAAGGAACTTATCGGAGCAGGTAGGTACATCCCCCCGTGCCATCCGTCAACCTGCAGCAGCTATCCACACAGCAACATGTCGGCACGAAGGCACGGTACTCTCAGTCTCGAGTTCTCGACTCACTCACCCACTCGCCCACTCCGTCTCGCAGCTCACGATTTGTATAATAGTATTTGCGAGCACCGTCAAGACCCTCACTTGGCAAGTTATGCCTCCGCCTTGATTCTACCCACCTTGGAAGAAACTCGTGCCGAATACAGCACGTAGCACACTCGACCTTTTAATTGCGCAGTAATCTCTCCATCCAAGCCTCAACCACTGGGCTCTGATAGGTCCTACGCCTTATGGTCACCCACCAGTTACAGGTGACAAGGATGCGCAGTGACGCCTTTGGTGTTCCCACATTGCTTTCTGTCAAACATTTGGCGAAAATACCAAGGTGGGCCCAACAACGTCTCCACGTGATGTACAATGTACAGTACATATCAGCATGATCAGCTTGGCGACTCCGCTTAGATAAGCCATTTTGGTACTCTGTGTACTCCGTAGGCCGTACGGATACGTACGTTCTCTCCTCTTTTCCTTCGTCCACTCTTCGCTGCCTCACTTTCCCAAAGCACATTGGCGACAAGCAACCAGCACCGCCTCTACGCGTCCCCAAACTCAAAATCTATGTTGAGAATCATCTCTGCTCCAGCGATGCCCCCCGGACGGCCTGCACCTGCGAAACGGATGCAGCCTTGGGTAATATCAGACGCCCTTCCCGGTTACCGATATCCATGAGACAGAAAATTTTCCGCCTGGAAACTTTCTTACCCGCGAACACTTCCACAACACCTTCTCTTGGCTTGCTCTGCGTCTCCCGAGTCCCACACCGGCTACCCCTGCTCATCCCTCCTTGACCCTGTCAATCTCTCTCTCGCTCTCTCGCTCTCAACAAGGTTTGATTCTATGCCGTTTTCCTGCAAGGTTGGGAATCCAGACGTCCATCAGACAAACAGTCAGATCAGCACCTCGTTTCACGGCTGCTGCAGACATATCACCCTTCGTCCTTCATTAGCCAACTCAACTTCAAAACCTCGTCACAGGACTACACTCGAGGGAACATCGGGCTCCTGCAGGGGCTGAGGTAGTGCCGCAACACCCTGCAGCTCTTGTCCCTTTCTGGCTCATCTTGATAACGGCCTCTAACAAATCACATCGTCTTCCGTGAATGAGCAGTGCAAGCACTCAACTACTGCAAGTCGTTCTTCTCGACCGGCCGGCAGCCAGCAAGCCAATCAAGCCAGTCCGCTTGGACAGTGCTCATCTTTCAACCTTTCGAGAATGTCGGCAGCACGGCTTCCATCACCTCCCAATCTAGCAGGGCTTGCACGTGGCTTGCAACCCAGGCGTGCCAGGCTTGCTTTTCCGTGGTCAGCAAGCCAACACATCAGCACTCCCGCTTGCGACAGACAAAACTAGGCCGGCCCGTGGCTTCATTCTCGAAGAAACGGGAAGAAAGAAGCCAGTGTTCAATCCGCAAGACAAATGACGCAACCTTACACAGCGTTCCTTTACTGCCCGCGTTAATTTGATGTCGGCGTCGCCATCGTCTTTTCTCAATCTAGCCGCCTTCGTGTTTTACAGTGAACAATTACACATTCTTTTTCCACGGCAGTTCAACCCATTCAGGTCTAGGGTACACAGGCGGGCCCACCATTGGACGGCAGAGTGGGACAATCCTGATAGCATCGTTCACGTCTCTCCAACCGCGACACATGTGAATGACAAAAAGCTCGAGCTCCATGCCACCACGGGCGACGCAGTCGATCTCGGAGTTCAGCGACGGACGCGGGACCACTTCCTTTGCAACAATGACCCATTTGCAAAATTGATGAAAAGCTTGCCGGCTCAGAATGGGCTTGGCTCAACATGTTCAAGTCGGAGGGATGACAGATCAAGTCCACGCTGTCATCGTTCAGCCCCCAATGCGTGCAGATTGTGCCACCATGTTGAGAGCGGCTGAAAGCGCTTGCTCGTCAGCCGCATTGGTCTTACCCGTCAGCATCTCCATATAGTATGCGCCAGTTGGTGTCATTCAGATGAATTTCGAACATCGGGTGATGCGGCGGCTTTCTCCGAGGATTGTGCTCAGCTTACTCGACCTGTGATGCCAGTTTCGTCGAGCTTCCAGGCTTAGGAATGTCCAGGAACATGGCCCAGCAAACCAGTTGCACAGTTTAGTAGCTTCATTGCCGCTACTCGGTATACGCAAATAGCGGTCTTTTCCCCAACGTCCAATTGTTTTGAGCCCCAAACCCACCCCTCGAGTTCGAATTTCATCCTCCTAGGCCCCCAACGCCATGCGAGAATGAAACACCCACGAGCCATACACCAATCAGCCTTACTCCTACTCGTCTCCCCCCTCCGGGATGATGGCCCTTCGGCCAAGCTCCGGCGGCAGCTCCGAGTCGCGTTGCGTTCGGCGCCGATCTGCAGAACGCTTGGGCGCTCTCCGGCGGTGCATCCATCCGTACCACTAGGTAATCACGAGAACATACTTTTTCCGGCTAACAGACGAGACTCTTGGCAATATCAAACGTCTACCAACCCGGTTTAGGGTCTGCAGGGGCTGGCTGGAGATGATACGATTCGATTTCGTTGATGTTGAGATGTCAGGATCGCCTACCGCATGACTCTGCCAACATCGCATTTTGACACTCTTTAATTCGACACAGCTCCCTAATTAGCCAGCACTTCAAGCTTTTCCAGGCTTTTTTAGTACAGTGGTCTTTACTTAACCACAGTGGACCAAATAGAGATTTCATCACCAGCCGGCTTGATTCCGGATCTCTCTTTCAAACGGGAATGCGGAAAGAAGGCACCCCTTAAATCATGCTGCGATGCATCGTCGCTGATGCAGCTCCGCAGTAACTTTGCCTTCCCATTTTCCGTTAAGCTCCGGACCTCGGGAGAACTTTGGCCACTTTGCTGCCGGCCTGCTAGCGAAAGAGGGTAGCCAGATCGTGCTTGATCAAGATCCTTCGCCCGAAGAACCATTGTTGCGATAGCTGATATATTGATTGCAACCATCACCCTCGAGGCCTCGTGTCATTGAACAGCATGCTTGCCCTCTTTGTCAAATACCATTGACCCGGATCTTGGCCACTGATCACGGCAGGACCGTCTCGTACCGTTCCTGCCTTTACGGTCCGGTAGTGAGTGCCAGCGCCAACCCGAGGGTAGAGGAGCGTGCTTCTACGATGGATACGGGATGAGACATTGTCTACAGGCTGGATAGTGATTCACAGTTTTACTCAGTCGTTTACTCAGGTGATGAGCCGGGTCAGATACTGCAGCCAGTCATGGTCTCCCGTAAGCGCAGTAATGTCATCTCATCGGCGAGCAGCTCCAACATCGACATCCCTTCCGTGAAATGATGGCTACTCTCCTCTAAGCAATGCCTGTCTGTCATTTAGCCCTACTCATGTTGTCATGTAGCCGTACACAAGGACACATATAAGAACATACGCAGGGGCTCCTAAAGCATTCCATCTCTCTGATTGTCACTAGAAGCATGGTTCTGCTCCTGTTTTGGGATTTTGTCACAAAGATCTTGCCTTTCTGTCCAACGTCCCCCAACATATCAAATGCCCATTTTCGCGTGAATGAATAGTTTCAAGTGCGCGATTTAGTCCCAGGAAGAGCTCTGTCCGTTGAGGAGATTGAGTGCCTCCCACTACCATCAGTTGCTCTGTCTAGTAGCTTGACGAGATAGGCCATCGATTCATGGAGGAATCAGCAAGCCCTTCTACCTTTCCTCCAGCTTCCCTCATAAACCTTTCAGGCCAGTGGAACTTTCACTCCACAGGTCCTGACTTCCGCCCCCCAGACGTCTATCAAAGCGATTCCATTATATAATGTCCTGCCCTTCGCAAGCAAGTTGGGCATCCAAACGTCTAAACCAACACCACATCCCCGAGCTCTCTACTCGAAATATATGTCAGTCTTCACATCCACAGGTAATCCAGGACGTTCCCGCAACTCACCAGAAGCTGCATCAAACAATCAACCTCATCAACCCCGAGCTTGGAAACAAGACCCTCCACACGACCAATCTCCTCCACCGCAGCCTTGGCCCTATCCTCCTCCCTCTCCTCTCCGCCCTCTTCTGCCTCTTAAACTCGTAATACGCAATCTCCGCCGCGATTCCAGCCTCCTCAATCGAGGACGACACCTTGACGACGCCGCGCGGCATACCTTTAGCATCCATCTCGACCGTCTTGATCTCCACGGGCGGGGCGCCGTTGTTGGCCTCCGCGCCCGGGCAGATCATTAGCGCCTCGAGGTCGACGTGTGGTTTGGTCATATGGGAAGGCAATGTGCTCGCCCTTTACGGCGCGCGCGTCAATGTCCATGTCGATGACGGCCAGCTGCGCCGCTCCGTCGCGGGAAAATTGGCCGGCGGCGCTGTCGGGGGCCGCGTTGAGGGCGGCTTGGAAGACGGCGTCGCCGTCTTCCGAGGTGCCGGGAAAGAAGAAGAAGAAAAAGAAGAAGAAGGAGAAGAAAGAGGAGAACAAGGAGATCTCTCTGGAAAGCTGAAGGAGGTCGAAGGATAAGAGGTTTCAAGAAGACCTCTTCCGTTACGCCAGGCTTCTTGTGCGGCCAGGAATGAATTTGTAGGAAGGAAAGGAAGAATAGGGAGACCGGCTTCTTGCGGACTGGGTGAATCAAGGTAAAGTTAACAAACGCTCAATGCTAATATTGGTGGTCAGGTCGGAGGTGAAGTACTCTTTTTGTTTCACAACGGTCCAGTCATAATGGCTTGTTGGTAGATATCAAACCCAGCAGCACGTCGGACTGTACCCCGAAACTGCTTCAAACATGCTCAAGAGGAATGAGGGCAGAAAGCTTGGAACATGAAGCAGAGAGATCGAGGTTTGAGGAACTGCCGGTACTGTGGAAACAGCCCTCATGCGTTCATGTATCCCATGGCAAGCTACCTCAAGGTTAGATAGACATGGTCAGATCAAGTAGGTATGTATGTGTGTGTGTGCCAGCTTCATCGTCACCCACCTTGACCACGTTTAGTCTATGCATCATTTGTGTTAAGAAGAGAGAGGAGGAAGAAGTAAAGCACGGAGAATCAAGACTGCATACTGTCCTGACGGTCATTGCCGCCTGCTAATGCTGCTTGAACTGGCTAGTCATCTTAGTCGTATGTAGATGATCGATGAGCATTACACCAGGGCAAGTTGGCAACAGGGCTGAAATGAGAGCAGAGAAGGATTAGCAAATCCTCAACGTTAGGACGAATTGTCCCTTTAATATCGTAAACTAGTTCCATAAAACTGAAGACGTTTTCCAACTCCAGAAAGACTATCCAATTCTGAACCTGGCCATTTTGAATGGACACCATCAAGAGGTGTTCCCAATTTCCACAGCTCAATATGATGCATCTGCATGACCATCGATCTTTCGCAACAACTTTGGCCACCTCCTCCTTTTTCAGGTACTCTTGAAACTTCTCCTCTGCAAACGCAACATGCCTACTTCGGAAAACCTCATGTGAATCTCACACCTACACTTCAAAACCGGCATACAGAACCTTCTCCATCATCCCAGCCGCCGCACCAGCCTCGATCTTGGTCTCGATACCGCTGTCCCCAAACTCGTGCGCCTCCTCAAACGCCTGCTGCCAAAACTCCCACCTCCGAAACGAGAACCCCGCGCGCCCCTTGAACCGCGGCCCGGGCTTCCACCTCTCGTCACTCTTTTTCGTCGTCTTCCCATTGGCACTACCGCTGGATCCTTCTCGGGGGCGACTCGACGCCTCCTCCGCTCCCGCCTGTGGGCCCGCGGGCGCTGCCGTCTGCCCGTCGGACGGCGAGGTCGCCTCGGATGTCACGGAGAGGTGATACAGCCGCTGGCACGAGTGGATGGCCCACTGCGCCGCGGCCATGAGCCGCGCGTCGGCGCCGTCCCGGTCGCTGGCGTCCGATGAGCGCCGGTCCTCGAAGGCGGTCCGGAGCTGCTGGATGGCAAAGTCTCGGCCGTCGATCAGGTTGTAGGACCAGAGAAGAGAGGCGAAGGCGTTGAGGTTGATCCAGCGGGTGAGGGTATCCATCCTGTTGGTGGATTCAAAAGGCGCTTTGGGCGGATTTTGGTGTGAGTACCCAAACGTGCTTGAGGACACCATAGGTTTGAGGCCTCTAGAGATGTCAAGACTTACTGGTCATGCAGTCCCTCAGGAGTTCGTTTAGACCATGAAGGCGACTCAACTGCTCAAAGCCGTCCTAAAAATCCATCAGCATGGAAACCGACACACTTCTTCCAAAATCTCGACCTACCGTCGTCACCGTGGCCGTCGTCCTAGGCGACGAAGAGAGGTGGTCGAGAATCACCACCAGATCCAGCATCGCAATGTTTCCCGAGGGTGTCTGCTGCGCCAACCCCACAAACAACTTCCAGACCGACTTCAAAACGTCGTCAGAGGGCCGATGCGCCGGCAGCAGGGCCGCAATCTCGACCGCGACCTTGCGCAGCCTCTGCGGGTCGTTGTTCTCCGACATGATGGCCCCGCGAACGGCGTCGAACGCGGCGTCGTCGTCAAAGTCCGTGTCGTCCGGTGTGTGCTTCCATCTCACGACAGCCATGTTACCTCCTGTAAATTCGGCTAAAAATTCTTCGTAATTGTTGGCATGTTTAATGCCTGGTTCGAAGCGAAAAGACATTTTTTCCCCGGGTGCGGTGGCAGTTTGGGAGCAGTTCGGGGAGAAGCGGATGAAGATCGGGGGGCTCGGGAAGAAAACCCGGGAATGATTTCCAGTTGTTCTCTTACAGGTTCTGTGACATGTGCTGCTCCGAGTCGGCGATAGGTACCCCAAAGCTTCTCTCCAAAAAAAACAATGGGTCGGTTTATTCAGCGGCGAGAAGTGAGATTGGGAGAGGAAGCATTGACGCCAAACCCGGCTAGCTTTTTATTTGCATAGACGGCGACATGGAAGAGTGGTTTTGCAGGAGCAGTATCCTCGGCCACCAGATGAAGCCGGATCTTCTGGTGGGTCGGTGGGTTATGCGGGGGGACAGTGGGTATGGGAAACCGGCTTTGAGGACGGACCAACGCTTGAGTGTTGGATGCAAAGAGATCTCCATTTCTTGGCATCGGAAAGTTGCTGGATGTGACGGTGGCCTTTGTCAGGTACTAACTTGATTAGGGCGACTACAACTAGCGTAGACTTCACGTTATTGACATTGGATGCGTCGGATTAGCAAAAGCGGGTTGATGTAGCTGACGCCGGTGCTTTTCAATGTGGCATTGAGGATGAAAATGAAGAACTCATGGCTTGCGTAGTAGTTGTGCCAGTGCTATGAGTCCCATGAAAGGTTGCAACCGATCTCTCTGTCCAGAAGAACAGCAAGCGATGAAGGATCAAGAAATATAATTACATATAAGAAGCTTTGATGTCCCAAAAGACCGAGTTCTAGCCCTGTTGCTGTACATGACCCAAAACTCCTCATCAACAACAAACATGCAGCTAAAGGCAACAAAAGGGGGTTACAGAAGAACTATGGATGGCTTGAATTGTATTTTGGGTACACTACATGTATGGCTTGCAATTACCCAAAGCAGAGAGCCTTTGCCGTTGACGAAGGAAAACGTGTGCTCTCTTACCGTTGTTGAAGGCGACCTGGTCCCGCTGGCACCACCAGTCTTCATGACCCTGACTCTTGGGGCTGGCTTACCTAGCAACGAGCATCATGAATAAATGCTTGAGGGACTTTGAGCTGGTAAAATGGGATGGGGTGCACAGTGGCGTTTCTGTACCGTGGGCCAGCCAGCTGCCAAACCAAAAGTTGACGGAAAACCATAATCAGGAAAGAAGCAGAAGCATGGCCTTTCTCCGAAACGTCCCTGGCGAATCTTTCCTATCCGGCGCTCTCTGCAACCCGCTGAGGATGACAGGGGAAGAGCCTACTGTCGAGGAGCCCCATCGTCAAGTCGATCTTCATCATCGCCATCATCATCTCCATCAGCATCCGGCGTCATCTCCAACACTAGCATCATCATCAGTTTCGGCATCAGCACCAAATCAACTTCATGATGTCCTCCTCCATAGGCCTTCCAGGCCCCTCCAACAAACCCCCCGGTGACGCCCGCCTGAACCGGAATTGGAACCGCTTCCTTGATGCGCACAACCTGCGAAGATTCTGGCAGACGTCCCGCGCCGACATCGATGACCTCTGCGCTACCGCCCTCTCGGCCCTACAAATCTCCCGAAGCCAGCAGATCGCTATCGAGGACTCCATCCTCGAGCTCTGGGATCACATAGGCCTCGTGGTGGACCACCTCAACCCAGAAGCGAACCCGGAATGGAGGGCCGATGAGCAGCTCGTCAAGCCCACGGCATTGCGGCTCCAGGAGCAGCGGCGACGCCTCCAGGTACAAATGGACCGGCGCGAGGACCTCTGGGATCCCGTTTGGCTCGAGCTGGACATGAAGAGGAGTCCAACGGCCGTTCCGCATAGCGAGAGAAGCTGCTCATCAACGGCCGTCGTCTTTGACGAGAAGAAGGGTTCGAATACGCAGGAGACGGGGGCTGGGAAAGACGGGGAGGAGAGTCAGATACTCAGGGTCGCCCAGACGCTGGCACACACGAGATACTTCCTCGGCCACCCCGCGGGAGACCCAATCTTCTCCTACGATCCGCGGGCGCACCCAGGTCTCGCGCCAAACGATGGGAAGCACTTTACCTATCGCGGCCGGGTGCCCCGCGATCCCAAGGAAGACGTGCTGCGCTTGCAGATCCTCCTCCCCAAAGTCCTCGCACAGCTCGTAACCCTCATCGGGTTTTGCCCCTCGTCGCCCCTCGACTTCCCGGAAGAGTGCACCGATATGCTGAGCCGCAGCAACACCCCGTCCGGCGAGCTCCTCTTGCAAATCCACTCTTTATGGATGTTGCGATTCGGCGAGATCTGCCCGGCGAACTACGCGCGCTTCCTTGGCGCCAGCCCCGTGGTGCGGGAGTTTGCCTGGCTCGTCTGCGACATCTGCATCGATGCCCACGGAACCTGGTCCATACACGAGGTCCGACGCGGCAGGAGACTCATGAGGGCTCTCGTCCCCGTCGTTGATATCTTGACATCCGACAGGGATCCGGTCTCGGCGTCGGCGTATGTGGCGCTGGGCGATATCGCAGCATTGCACCACGCGGAGGGTGAGAGGGAGGCAAGAGATCTTGTCTTTGAGCAGGGACACTACGACTGCGCGTTGGTGTATGATGCATCAATCTGCAAGGTAAGTCGCAAAAGCTTCTCTCTGTTTAAATATCCCGTCCTTTCCCCTCTCCTCGTCATCGTGAAGGATGGGTAATATGTGGAGGGGTGTCGTCGTCGATCGCCGTGGGTGGCACATGACTTGGACAGCTCAAACTTGTCCGAGCTCAAGCTCCTGCTACCGTCGTACCTAATTAGGGGTCCGCTGAAATGCGACGCCATGCAGGGGTCCCAATTCCCCCATCCCATCCACTCCTGCGGGCTCACACCCAACCGGCGAAGAGCTCGGATAAACCATCCTCCATCCCCCATTCCCCATTCCCAAAATTTCCCTCCAAGCTTCACCACCAACCTTTCACCTCACTAACGACCCTCCCCTGGACAGTCAATCGCCTCCCTCTACGCATCCTACACTGGAAGTCACCACCCCGCCGCCGGCGCACTCTTCCACCCGCACCCGATAGCACCGCGGCACCCCTCCTCTCCCGTCCTCTCCCAAGACAACGACGACGACGTCTTCGCCAACGTCCCGATTCCCGACGAGGTCGTAGCCGCGCACCACCGTATCAAATCACGCTGGGGACCCTGGGATTTTGACTCAGAGCCCGAAGCCGAATACAAACCCGCAGCCGACGACACTACACTCGTGCCTGAACACGTCGCCGCGCCCGAAAGACTCGTCGCAGGAACCAAGCGCAAGAGACAACAGGAGCACCACCAACAGCGCGAAAAAGAAAACGAGACACTCTCTCCCGCAGAAGCCGCAGAAACCGCACCTCCGCTCAAGAGAAGACGAGGCCGCCCTCCCAAACAACACCCGAAACCCACCACTTCCGATCGCGCCGACGATTGATTCTTTCCCAGCCTCGACCGCAAGCTAAACCTCGAGATACCATATAACAGAAACCCACAACCATGGCCTCCTTCGCACCCCTCCGCAGCGGCCTCCGCAGCGGCCTCCAATCCCTCACAACACCAGCCACCACCATGACCACCACGACAACCCGCTCCCTCTCCACAACAGCGCCCCTCGCCGCCCGCAAAGCCGCCGCAATCAACACCCCAGAATACGGCAACCGCATAGCAAACATCCGCCAGCACCTCTTCGCCGAGGCTCCCCCCCCGCTCCGCATGGCCCGCAACCGCCACCTCCGCCACTGGACAATCCACCGCGCCTGGCTCCTCCTCCAGCGCCAGCAGCGCGAGGCCCGCGAGAGGGAGCTCCTCCGCCTCCAGCAGAGCATGTACGTCGCCAACGAGCAGCTCCGCACCACCGCCGGCCCCGGAACCAGGGAGGAGGGCTGGCTGTACCGCGTCGCCCAGGAGAAGAAGGGCGTCTACGGACCCAATGCTGTGCCCATCGAGTACGCGCGTTACCAGAGCGAGACACCTGCCCGACAGGCGTGGAACCACGAATGGAAGCGGTAGACGTGGCCGTTCTCGAGTATGGGCCAGTCGTGGAAATAGAAAAAGAGAGGAGTGGGATAGTATATCAAGGAGTTTGCTCATCGGTCGTGTATCAACCAACATCTTGGCACGTCCAGTGGCATTCCGCTGTAGCATACTGTTTTTTGTATGAACTAGTGTATAAAATGGAGAAATCATGTCACTAATCAAACTTTGGAACCCTTTTTTTTTTTTTTTTTTTTT
>NW_019173233.1:0-16588 GCF_001831195.1 Colletotrichum orchidophilum | reverse complement strand
CGGGGAGGACAGGCCTGGACCTCGAGGAGTCGTGCTGGACAGGGACTAGACCGAAGGTGACCGAAGCCAGGATCCGTCTCGAGCAGAGTGTGCCAGTAGCTGGGTTGCCTCTCCATCGTCCAAGTGGAGATGGGAGGAGACATCGTGTGTATTCACAACGAGAGCGCCAAGTGAGGACGTGCATGTGAGGGCGAGTGCTACCACGTCCGTCGAAATAGCCCATCCCAAAAGGGGATTTGTCAGTCGGGTGTAGTAGTAATTGGGTTCGTAGTGTTTTCTGAGCACTGCTCCCGTACTGCTCGTACTCATGCCCGCTGCAGGGCATGGGTCTGGATTATCCCTGCTGGACCCATCGAGGATCCCATCTCGCGGATCGAGACAAATTGCTAGACCTGTTTGCGTTTGGTCCAAGGCGCTTTGGGATGACTCTCCCTCTCCGTCAACCGTCTTGCTGGGTATGTGCCGCCGCCATGTCAAAATGCTTGGGACAAGGCCGGGCGCGCTGGAATGTTCACCCTCCGTCTGCAACATCAAAATGCGAAAGCGTATCCGTAACTACAGTAGTGGTGGTGGTGGTAGTAGTAGTGATAATACCGGTAGTAGTAGGTTAAGGTAGGACGCCACATGAGGAAAGAGTTGTGGGGAATTCGGGGGCGGGGCCAACACGTTACTACGACGGAAGTGGTCTCAGATGGCCGTTTGCGGAATGCAAGGTACGGCGCGGGCTGATCTAGTTTGACTTGGCGCCGAAGGATGGGCGGAAGGGCAAGCCACACCTGATTTCCAGACCGGGACGGGCACCTTGGCCAGCTGTTGCCTCTCGTTCAATCTCATACCTCCCCGCCACCTCTACAGTATTAGGTACAGAGCACCATGTTTCTCATGTTTTCGGTTGCAGACAAGCCACTTTCGCCCACGTTTTCGTCACATGACCCGACCTGTTGTGTCACTCACGATAGACGTGAACAGACGGCCAAGAGGTGAGGTGTACTTTTTTTTTCCCGCAGATTTCCGCACTTGCCGCATGTCTGCCGCTTCCACGGAATTCTAAGAACCCGGTGGACGTCTGCCATGGTGCCGCGTCCTAGGTGTACAGCAATATCGCGATCCAAGTGGTCGATTTCGACATAGATCCGAAGTGGAGAAAGTGGGAGACGGACGCAGGAACCAGACGCATCAACGCGATCGATGCATAGTCTCAAGCTTCCAATGGCCGCTTCGGTCGCGCTACCCCTGGAGATACCGCATTCTTGCTGATCTCTCGTCCTGCAGTCCTGCAGCATACGGGCGAGTGTGTGCTTCACACAGCATTGCACCGCGGGTGGGGCCCCGTGGCACTCGAGGCTCGACCTGAAAACGACCATTGGCCTTGGCGAACCACGGGAACCGTGTCATCGAGTGCTACTCCAGCGGCGAGCAGTTTGCTAACTTGTTTGAGCTTCACTCTCCTTGTGATAGCAGCCGTTGACCGTCTGGCAGTGAGTCGTCCGATGTTGCTCGGACGCACGCTCAAGAATCGATCATTTCATGTCCTTCTTTTCTTAGGTACACGGGCACGCATGGGGTTCGGCCTAGCGCCCCGCCGTGATATCCAAAAGCGCAGGCTGGGGAGAACAGACATCGTCCGGTCAGGTACCGCGATGAAGTTATCGAGCCTGGGAAACCTAAAGGGTGCGTGGTGCAGGCGTTTGATGTCAATGCGACTTTCAGGCGCCGGTCTCTTTCGTCCTTCTCGCGGACAATCGAGATTACGTGCGTCTCAGCATCGACCACATCCTTTGGCAGATCGCGCCTGAAGTCCTTGGTGGTAGGAAGTCTCTATGCGCAGTACCCGTACCTCCCGCCAGAGATCGATAGATTGAAAAATGGACTCAAGCTGCGTCCACCAAATGGCAGCGTGTTTACCTCCTCATCACCTCAGAGTGGTCAAGCAGCCAAACTGATAAGTCTGGCATATATTGCAGCACTCGTAGATCTTGTCCTACCAACTTGAATGGATTCCCGACCAAAGCCGCCTGTTGGATACCAATACTGTGGTCCGCACCAGAAGCCCGAATATCAAAATCTGATTAGTAGTTAAGCCATACACACTTCATTCAGGTTTTCGACAGGGTCATTGTGCGATGGCATCGGCACATCAGCACTGAACCTCCACTATGGCGGAGTACACAGCACCCAGATCAACCTACCAGCTAAAGCTATTTCGTTGATGGCGGGTTGATCACTTCGCTGTCAGATGGCGCACCATCTTGGCCTGGGTTGACGTATAAAACCCGAGTCAATACAGATGACGAGGGTCCGCTTCAGATCCTGTGTCGATGACGAAGACGCTGGCGACGATGGCGAGGATTGTGGATCGACCGACAAGACGGACAAAGGATTGAAGAAGCGCGTTGGTTATAGCGAAAGCGATCTCGTGTGAAGCGCGACGTTGCGAACCGAATCCAGGTCGAAATCGGCGGACACTCTAGCGATCGTCTTGAGACAAAGAGATATTTCGAGGTAGGCGCAGTAGATCTGTCCTCTTCCGTTCCGATGGACCACCTATTTAATGCGTGGAAACTGATCAGCCGACGATGGTGACAATTCGAAGCCCAGCAATGTGTTCCCGCTTCACAACGACTAACATGGCATCAATTAGTCAACCGCCAAAGCATATGACAAGCATGATCAGAGTCCGTCGAAGTCAACATGGCACCACGACGGGGCCGGTGTCAGTCATCGACGACGCCTAGACTTCTGATGTCGACCGTCTTTCTGAATGGTGCGTGTCTGTTTGTAGCGTGTCCGCTGCATCAGATCAGGGCGTTTACATTCCCAGTTGCCTGTCGGACCGCAGCCACTTTAGATAACCGAACTCACGATAACCCAATCCGGCGCCATGTTGAACCACGATGTGAACGGCCCCAAGGGCCCCCAAATACGCCCTTCAAGCTCCTCGTGGCCCATTGGACAATAGCAAATTCTCTGGCATTTGTCCCAGCTCAGGCGTGCGGGCACTGGCCAGGCCGATGGCACCTTTCGGAGGACCCAAGCCAGCGAAGCCAGAGCCGGCGAGGGCGTCCGGGAAGGCGAGTCTTATTCGAGACAACCTACGGGCACGCGTCTGAGTGTGAGCAAATTCCGCATGCAGGCGACTACGATGGAGCTGAAGGTCAGGGTAGGTTGCAGGCTACTTCCAGGCCGGTGATTTTTTGGTTTAAAAAGACGCAATTGACCTCGTGTCGTACGTTGACATATCTGGTGCCGGAGAGCTGAGTTCCAGCGAAGATTGACGTTCTCAAGATGTGCGATATTTCCACGACGCAGAGATTGACGACTCTCTCTCTCTCTCTCTCGTACATCGGCATGATTGGTGTATCTGGTTGTACGATGGTGCATTCGTGGTTCGAGAAGGCGAACCGAAGTCGTCCCCCTCTGTGGCAATTCCCCTCATCACGTATATCCCTGAATAGCTTGATCCCACTCTCATCAGCTTCGAGGAAGCGTGTGGTGGGGTACTGCGCTGTGCCGGCCACGGCGGTGACCGACTCTGCTCTCCGTCCGGTAAGTCGATGATCCGTCGAGGGGAAAGACGGGTCGAGTAGAGCGTCATGTAATGAGCCGACAGGCGCAGCCAATTCAGGTTCCGATGCCGTCAATCGGGAACATTTGGAGGGACACAATACAGGTCCGCAGAAAGGCAGTGGAAGAGGGAAGGTCAACACGGAGGTCAAAGGGTTGTTTTTGCGCCCCGATGCCGAGGCATCCGAGGCGCACCGTCCGAACGTATAGGTTCGCCCAGTGTCGTGTACTAGGTACTGCAGATGAAGGCTTGACGGCGGGTGGTAAGGTGGGGTGGGCAGGACGGTGCCAAAAGTCGAGGCGAGACGGAGAGGAGATGTCCGTTTGGGGGCCGAGGGTTGATGCTTGTGACTGATCAGAGGTTTGCCAGTCCCACCCGGTCTGCATCTAGAAACGACTGAGGTCTCGGCTCGGTCAAATGAAGACGCTGAATGGTGGGCCTAAGGTATTTAACCGCTGTAACCAAAAGAGAAAGAATGCCAGGATAACCAGGCTTTGGAAAGGGCAGACCGTCGCGGGGATTCGGGGCTCAAGGTTGGGCCGGACAAGGTGGATGACGGCAGGCGTCATGGCGGGCTTCCAGAAGGGAGGTGGGAGGGCACCATGCTGTTTGGGGGATTATATAAGAAGGCAAAATTCTAGGTACATGTGGTGATAGTGTGTCCCGGGTGCTGTCACATGTATCGACCCGCATCCTACCTCAGGGCGGCGCCCTTGGGCCTTGGGGGCGGCTGAACAGTGTACATACATTGTACTGACATGGGCAGGCAGGAAACACTTGGGACAAACACATGTCATCGACCAAGGTCCCTTGCCCTGTGAGGGCTTCTCGGGCTTGCAGCAGCAGGTTCGGTGTAGCCGGTCCAAGACTCCATCCACTGACGGTGACAGTGGCAGTAATCATGACTGAGCTAACGTTCGATCATGTCTCTCTCCAGTGCGCTGGGTCGTTGGTGGTTCGTTCCAAGTTTCCCGGTTTCCCGAATCCCCGTCTCGCCCAAAGCAGCCACCATGGCAAACCCAATTCTCGTGGGATGGCACCGAATGCTTCGCCAGTGCCAGGCTTTCCATGCTGCCCATGATGCCCACGCTGCCATCTCTCCACTGATGGACATCGGCCTACGCAGTGTTTGCAAAGATGTTGGCTACGTCGTTGGGTAGCTGGGTCGTGCCGATGATCTGCCCACGTCGATGATGGGGAACCGCTGCAGCATCTCACACACCTTTACCGTTTAGGGCTCTCGGACTTGATACTTTCGACCAACATCCCTACGGATATTCCCTGCCATACGGACACAGGAAAAGCTCTTCCCAGTTCCCACTTGACCCTGAACTGTGAAGAGATGATGGCGACAAGTCCGGGCGGGACCGCGAGTTTTCACAGCGGCATCGGCAGCGGCACCGGCTACTTTACCTCCCGTCACCTTAGCAAGTTACCTCATGATCCAATGGATGCAGCTGCAAGAGGGTCATTCGTCACTTCCAAGTCTGATGTGCCCCCCCTTGCGCCTAGTCCCTGAGTGGCAGTAGCGCCTGTTTACGTATCCGCACCAACTTTTGCCGTGCCGTGGATGAACGAGCCTATGAGGGCACGAGGGAGGCAAGGAAGGGAGGAAGGAAATGTAGGCACGAGCGGGAAGAAAAGGCATGACAGAGACAGAGACCAGGGGAAGGCAAGCACAGCCCAAAACCTGCAGATTCCCGCCCGATGATAATGTCCGCCAGTTCTAGCTCGCATCCATCTCTTCCACAACTCTCTCTTCGTCTTCCTCCCATCCCAAACGCAACCCTGGTCCCAACCCAACGTCTCAATTACGTCCTCAACACTGAACAAGCGCCAACCCGTTCCCCAGTCTTCGTCTTCCTCTCCCTGCGCTTCACTTGATCGCCATCATCTCCTGCATCCATCTTCTCTCTGATACAGACCAATACCCATCCGCGGCCCGCCTTCGCCTTTGCGCATCCAAGCCACTGTCTTACCTTACCGACCTTAGTACTGTACATGTAGACTAAGACTGGGCCCTGGACCAACTCAGACTGCCCGCCAAAACGACACCAGCATTACATCTGCCCCAGTGGGAAATAGGACGCTCAAGATTGCCATATAGTTCATCGTCATCCCGCTACCCGCTACCTGCCTCCCCCCTACCCCCGCCTTCTGGGTCTACCGATCGATTTCTTTGTTGAACGCTCCAAGCATCAACCTCGAAACCACAAACGCAACTCGAAACATTACGCACCAATTTTTTTCTCTCTAGCTTCCAATCCGAGTCCGCACTTTGGGCTGGTAGTCATTATCTACACCGTCACTCCAAATTGAGATTTGTTTCTCACCAACAAACAAACCGAACTTGCCGCTTTCGCACCATCCTCCGCCATGCCTATTCGCAACCCCTTTGCCCGCCGCCCGGGGCCTGCCGCTCTCCATGCAGATGAAAACTCGCGACCTGACGGCGATAACCCGTCGCACCCTGGATTTGAGAAGCAAGACACTGTCGGATCAAAGGCATCGTCTTCCCTCAGTGTGATGAGCTCCAAGAGCCAGGACAATGGCGAGTACAAGATGAGTGGTACGCACCTTTATCCATGCACATTAGCCCCGACGCACCACCACCGCCAGCACTACCTACCACCCCTCGAACCAAACGGCGCGCAGCATGAGAGACCATTTGACTTACTTTTCTCTACACTACAGTCGTAAATGACAGCGGCGTTTATCTTCCGGTGTGCACCCTGCCAACAACCTCTCCTAATCCCCTTGACGTTTGCTAATGCCCATGCGCAGCCATCCCCAACTGAAGAAAAAGGCCTGTGGCCGAGCAAGTACCTCGGCTCTGGCCGCAACTCGACAGACACCCGCAGCAACAGCGGCGAGATTGAGCACTTCTCCATTTCCAGAGAGTCCTTTGATTCGTACAGGCGATCATTTGTATGTTGAGACTTCCCAAAAGAGCCCAAACCGCTGTTTGTGGCGCCACCGCTGACCGCACTTGCGTTGCAGGACATCACGGCACGGTCCCCAATTCCTCAGAACGACTTCCCGGCGCGCCAGAGTCTCGATTCAGCCCGCTACCCTCGCCTACCTCGATCCGCGCTTGACAGGCATCGGGAACTTCCTACCGCTGACGAAGGCTTCGAGGACGTCGGCCTGGACGACCAGAAGCATCAACAACAACACCTACATCAATCCAGCCGCATGCGCGGCCTGTTCTCGCGCTTCGGTGACTCAGACCACAAGGAGCCAAGCGCCAACTCGCCCAACTCAAGTGTCACGCGCTTCCTGAACGGTGCTGGAAGAAAGCGCGGACAGAGCGGACAGGGCTCAGAACTAGGAACCATCGAGCGTCCCAAGTCAGCAGCGTCGGTCGAGACTACAGAGATTCATTGATAGTGCTCTCCGGCAAAATTTGTATATACGTTTCGGTCGATGCAGCCTTTGACGGCTTGGGATTTGGCGTTTGGCTGGGATATGTCCCAAGGTATGGGGTGCATTCGCTATGACATGGTTAGAGTTGGGGCAACCAACCTGTACACTCGGCGGCCTGAGCCGTGTATGCATATACGGGCAGTTGCAAGTCAATGACTAGCAGAGCTCCGAGACCGAGCGTCTTAGAAATGAGCTCGTAATGATAATGATATTGGTTGACATGTCTTGACCTCAGGAATACCCGTGACCTAAAAGGTGTCAAGTATGGTGAGTCGGGGTATGAGGATTCTTGATTGAGAATGGTTGGGAACACGGTCCGAACACCGGAGGGTTGGCGGAGACTGATCCGGCAGCTTGTTCCAATCGTCAGTATGCTACTTGACGTGATTTTGCAAAGACTTTGTTTCGCCATGCACTTATCGCACCATGACCCAACTTCGGGGTTTGGTCTCCAACCCCACCTTTTGATAAGGTTCCACGCAATGGAGGGGCAGAGACGGCTTGTCCCCGCCGGTCCGCCCGCCCCGATCGTCAACCGTGCCGGTTTGTTGTAGGTGACTACTCTTTATATTTTTCCCCTTTCTATAACACACCTGAAGCTTTCCCCCCTTGAACTGTAGTTCACAACCTCCTCTAATCGGTCAGACTTTGTACCCTTTCTCGCCACCTGTACCAGGGAAATAGAAACCAATAAGAGCCAACTGAAAAGCGCCCCTCCCCCGCTCATATTTCCGACACAATGGCTGGAGATATCCCTACGAACGGCGACACGGAGACCCGGGCCGCTTCCGGGTCCGGCTCCGAGGTCCCGACGACGGACGACGGCGTCAGCAAGCTCTCGCTCGCTACGCTTACTGTTCACGCCGATGACGGCATCAGCAGCCACCGCGCCATCGCGCCGGCGATGCATGTGTCGACGACGTTCAAGTACAACCGTAACCCGGATGAGCTCCGGTATGGAGAGAATGTCGATGTAAGTGTCTTCCGCTCTCACAATCCCGCTGGGTTGGGCTTCAACGTTTTCGGCTACTGTTGAAGAGTATGTTGAAGAGTATGTTGAAGAGTATGTTGAAGAGTATGTTGAAGAGTATCAAAATGAGCTTCACAAGTGAGAAGGAAAAAAACCAGTGACAATGACCAACTAACACCACCAAACCTTTCAGCCCTCTGCCCCGGGCGACTCCCACGTCTACTCCCGCTACTCGGGCCCCAACACAACCCGCCTCGAGGCAATCCTCTCTACCGTACTTGGCGGCCCTTCCCTGACCTACTCCTCGGGCCTCTCCGCCTTCCATGCCATGCTCGTCTTCCTCAACCCGAAGCGCGTGGCTATTGGCGGCGGTTACCACGGCTGCCACGGCGTCATCAAGATCCTCACCAAGCTCAACGGCCTAAAACAAGTCGAGCTCGATGAGGCCTCGCTGGAGCAGCTCGAGGCGGGCGACGTGCTGCACGTCGAGACGCCGCTGAACCCCACGGGCGAGGCGCGGAACCTGGCTTACTTCCGCGAGGTGGCCACCCGCAAGGGCGCGTACCTGACGGTCGACGCCACGTTTGCGCCGCCGCCGTTGCAGGATCCGTTTGCGCTTGGCGCGGATGTGGTGATGCATTCTGGGACAAAATACTTTGGCGGCCACTCGGATATGTTGTGTGGTACGCTGTCGCTGAACCCAAGGCACGCGGACAAGTGGATGCCGGAGCTGTTGATGGAGCGGTGCTTTATCGGGAGCGTGATGGGGAGCATGGAGGGGTGGCTTGGTGTGCGGTCGATGAGGACGCTGGAGTTACGGGTCAAGAGGCAGTCCGAGTCGGCGACGAAGCTTGTCGCGTGGCTTGACGGGGAGGTTCGGGGGAACCCCGGGGGCTTGGTGGGCAGCGTTGTGGACAAGGTTCAGCATGCGAGTTTGCAGAAGGCGGATCTCGAGGGAGGCGATCAGTGGTTGAGGAAGCAGATGCCTGGCGGGTTCGGGCCCGTGTTTGCGTTGTTGCTCAAGGACGAGGGGGATGCCAAGAGGTTGCCGAGCAAGATGGCGCTTTTCCACCATGCTACGTCACTTGGAGGTGTTGAGAGTCTCATCGAGTGGCGCGCCATGAGCGATAGCGGGTGTAGCAAGAGGTTGTTGCGGGTTAGCGTTGGTGTTGAGGGGTGGGAGGATCTGAGGGATGATTTGGTGCAGGCGTTCAAGGAGCTGGCGGAGGAGAAGAAGAAGAGGGTTTAAGAGATGGGTGCGAGGCCGTTGTGCTTGGCTGGGTAGGTATGATTTGATAGAGTTAATAGAGAGCCGCTTAGAGTGATACAATGATAGAATGTTTCGCCTTTAGAGATGGCTCAATCAAGTGCTGTATCGCAGTCCTTTGGCCAGATGTTGGGGAGCATTCAGGGGTGATTCATGTGTGAAGGGATGAGTGATCGAGTGAATCGAATTTGTGCCATGCCAGATCTATCATACTCTTTGATTTATCAATGATCTATGACTTACCTATCTTTACTTGGTTTTGTGGGGAGAAATTTTCGTTCCGGGCTGCTTTGAGTGTAAGCTGTTGACGTTCTGGGAAGTGTGGTGTTAGAATATCTGAGGGATATAGTCTCGTTCGTGTAAAAGACAAAATAGCCTGCTCTCCTTGACCCTGCCATGAGGCTTTTCGACAAATTCACAAGCATGGTGATCTCGGGGAACAGGTTGAGCAGCATTTGAAGCTGTCTATTGCATTCAAGAAGCATCCTAAGATAGGCCAGAGAAACCACGGTCCGCATCTCGGCATCGCAGAATAAAGAAATCACATGAGCTGGAGACCACGATCTGCAAAAGAAAAGCAGTGCAGGATATTTGCCCTGAATCCAGTCTCTGGCCTTTGTCATGTTTCCATTCTTCAACTTCCCTTCAAAGCAGAATGTCCAGGGAGCCATCCTTGCTCATGCAGCCGGCCAGCTTGTATCTGGTCGACTCGAGCCTTTGTTCACTCAGTTAGCTACCTTGCCTCAGGTTCCACTGGGAGCACACGAGAGAGCACCGGAAAACACTTACGTGAACTGGACAGATCCGGTCACCATGCAGCGGCACGCATCGCAGTACTTCTTGATAATCTTCTGTCCAATCTCTCCGGCGGCTTCCTCCAAGACGGAAGCGGCGCGCTCAAAGATGGCGACAGAGTCCTGGAGCTCAGTGAGCAGGGAGTCTATGGCCTGCTGGAGCGATTTGCCTTCGCCCATGAGGATGGGCACCGCATTCACGACGCTTTCGGCTTTGGCGTCATCTTGAGGCTATGTGAGAATGTGAGCTGAGATTCATTCTGCAGTGGGTGCCATGCCTTGGACAGGGTACTAACAATCTCTTTCTTGAGAGAAAGGATGTCGTTGGTGCTGTGACTCTCTGTCAGAATGACATCCTTGATGCCCACTCGGTATCCACATACATCCAGATGCCTCTGCTTGTCTCCTCCCAGATAGTCTGGACCTCTTTCATGTAGCGAATATGCTCTGGCATGTTCTCCGACAGTCCGTACCTAAGCCCCAGACTGTTAGATTTTTTTCTTCTACTGCATTATGTCTCACATAGCACTGACTCAATAAGCGCGCAAAGCGTCCACACGGCCGCCGTCCCATGGCGGAGCTCTGAGTAGGATTGAAGGTCGGGCAAGTCACCATGGAGACGCATAGCCTGCTCCTTGTGGCAGCTGTTGATGTATCGCCGCATCTGAGTCATGAAGGTCTGTCTCTGCTCTTTTGTTCAGGGTTAGTTCGCACTCATAATGCTGATTTTCAAAAAAAAATAAAATAATGACAGGGACTCACCACGAGTGTACGATTTCTGCAGCTCGGCTCCGATTGTCTTCAGTTCAGTGTTGGCAAGATCATACTGAATCGCCGAGCCATCGTCGAAGCCAAGGCCGAGAACATGCTCAAGCACGTTGATAGTGTTGTCGTGACGATGTTTGGCGTGAAGGAGGTCGTTGCTGAGGTCGTCGCTGCCCTGCTGATCGATGGCATCATCCCAACAGAAGAGCCAGATGATGTAGAGCGCCAGCGTCTGGACCTGGTCCCAATCTGGGTGAGGGTAGTATCTGTGTGAAGAGTCAGACTGGACTCGTGGATAGTCAGGGGGATTGGTGGATCAGGCTTACAAGCTCACGAATCTGGCGTAGTTGGCCTCCCGATATTTCTCACGAAGGACGGGCGACTTGATGAGCCTGATTTCATGGCAGAGGTGAATAATCTGTCATGATTCCTTTGATTGATTTGATGTTCATGACTTACCGATCCAAGGTTTCCTCCACGATGGGGATGATGCGCTTGTAATGAACATTGGTCTTCTTGACAGGCCATCCCTTAAAGATGTCGTAGAGATTCGGAACATGAAGGATCTGTCCCTTGAGGGCCTTGATGGTGGCCTGGGCCTCTGAAGCTTGCTTGTCCATTGGAGTTTTCTTGTCCGTCGGGGCGTTGGCGAGAGTTGTTCCTAGTAAGTTTGCTTTGTTTGCGTCAGCTGGACCGGGGCAGCACTCGTCCGGACAGAACGGGAAGACAAGCTGGTCAGGGTGCATCCTGACTGTGCCGCAGATCAAATTGCCTTCCACTTCAAAGCGAGATAGCAAAGGCTTGTTTTTTCTTTTCCCTTCTCAAAATTGCCTTGGTCATGAGGAATGGGGTGGTGATGGAAACATGAAAAGTCTGCTTGAGATCCTCACAGGCGGAAGAAAATACTTACTAGGTGAGTAAATTCCAAGAGGAAGGTACCAATATAGAGAAGGAGAGGAAGGAGTGAGCAGATTATGGACTTAATAACATGGGATGGAATAACGCGAAGGGGGCCCGGAGCTTCTCGATGATTGAGGGCCTCCCGAGGCCTTATATTCAGGTCCAGGTCGTCTTCTGTCAACCAAGCCCAATCGATCCCCATGGTCGAGCGGTATAACGCCCTGGTCCGTTAGTAAAGAACTTGGTGATGAAATCCTGAGAATTCTTCTAAGATGGAGGATCTTCGTAAGGTGCGCAGTTCGATTCACGAACTGCGCACCCGAGCTTTTGATTTTGGGCCCCTTTTCTACCGTCAATTTTCCCGACTTCTCTCCTTCTTCTTATAATTTCTAGATCATCTATCATTGTTAAGCCAGCCTAGCTAGGTCTTATGACTAGCTCGACGTGTAAAAACTTTGTTGTTTGAGGTTTGGATCGTTGATGGAGATTGTGATACTGCTCCTTCCTTTAGAAGTTTGGGGAAACAGCTGGCTCATCTTAGCCTTGAAGCCCTTTACCCACCGACCGCGATGCTCCCCTCTCGCGTCCGACGAGAAGGTGGCATCTGAGGTCGTTGTAGACTGCCGGATATTGTGGCCTTCTGTTCAGGGCCGGATGATCCGCTGCAGCGGAGTATTGAATTTGTATTTGCGTTTTTCCAGTGAAATGCAGAAGCATCCAGTCAACCTACAAAGCATCAGTATGCAAGTCATTGTAATGTAGATCTCCTTGAATTATGCCGAGAACCACATGCAGAAAACTAAGGTGATGATTCGCAACCTGTAGCCATCATCAATCCTAGAACAATGTCAAATCAACTCTAGATAGCTTAGTATTGAGCAAAGATGTGGACCAGGACTCTCGTTACCACCTTGATAGCATGTGGCAGCTTTCAATGCGAAGCAACAAGGCCATGTGAGTGGGGATCTGGAGATACTTGGACAGCTTTTCGCAGGTCTGTCGAAGACCAAAGGCCGCCGAGGATGTTGTGGCGAACCAGTCTCGCTCTCACTGACGGCTAATAGCATGGGATTGACAAGCTCTATTGTACAAAGATCTGCCAGGCTCTACAACGGCGTCAATACACAGCGCCCACCTTGACAAGGTCGCGAATCGCCCAATCGACTCCCTCCGAGTGCTCATAGTCTCACGAGGTGTCACCCAGGTCTCACCGAACATCTTTGTGTCGCTGTACTGAAACAACCGGATGTTGGGAGGGCCAAGCTTCATCAGTCCACAAATCAGCGAGCATGCAACCCTCGATCATGCAGCAACCCGTTTCTTTGTACAGTGTGGGCTCGAGGCGAGACTTCTCGTCATGTTCAAGCTATTGTAGGCAACGTGGTATTGCACCGCATTGGCCTAGGCAGGGATGGCGTGGTCATGACGTTCCGCATCCCGGCGGCTCCATGCTGCGGTCAAGGCCAGCTATGACCGCGGAATGACACGCTCTGAGAAGTCGCCAATTCATTTGAATATTGATTGTGTGCGCGAACCTCGAAGCGGTCATGAACTAGAAGCTGGTTGCCGCACATGCACAGTTGCAGTTGCCTTCTCCGTCTTGGTGTGAATGATTGATGGTCTCTTTCCCAGAAAGTGGCTTACTTGTCGGTGTCGACTTCCTTGAGTAGCTCCGTGAGATTGAGGATCCTATAGCCCCGTCTTTTCAGCTCCGGGAGTACCTTACGCAGCATGGGGACGGTCCAACTCCTTCTATCGTGGCATATGATGATGGCTCCTGGGCGGGCCATGCTCAAGATATGGTTGGCATTCGTCCGCCAAGAACTGATCTGAGCGTCGTGTGGGTAAACACTCCCCAGAACCATCCTGTATCCCAATTTGTCGACTAGCCTCCGCATCTTGTTGTTGAAGAAGCCAGAGCCCGGACGGAAATATCCAGCCACAACGGGCTTTTCCTCGTACTCGTAAGCAATCTTGATCTTCCGCCTGACCTCGAATATGTCCGATTCCAATTGTCCCATAGGTAGGGACCGAGAGGCCTCGTCGTGCATGCCATGGTTTCCCAGCTCGCTGCCAGACTGAATTATAGCGCCCGTATCTTCCTCGCGACCGTTCATCTGGGATCCAATAAGGAAAAAGGTAGCGTGTGCGTCGTTCTCTTTCAAGACGTTGAGGATGTCGGCTGTATGCTGTGATGGCGCATCATCGATCGTGAGGCCGATGATTTTCTGGTCCGTCTTGACCTGCCATAATACGTCGGGCCATCGTCGCGCAAAGTAGTTGATAACAAACGGAGGTGGTTTGTAAATAACGTAGAAGGGGACGGCCAGGAGTACGGCCAGGGCGAGGAGAGCCAGCAGTGTAGCCATTCGGTTCCTCCGCACGCGTCGGCGAAGCTTGTTTGGGAATCTGAAGAGCGTTATTCGTGCCATCGGCCATCCATTCACCACCTTATAGTTTGTCGAAGCAAGAAGGGGAGAGGAGGCATTATCGAGACAGTCGGGTTTTGGGGTGATGGGTGAAACGAAACGCAACGAAGCCAAGTCCAGGCGCACAGCTTCATCATAGCTGCGGCAGGGATGGCCGCGTCCACTTGAGAACCTGTGGCTGGTGGTGGCTTTTGTCACTAATCGAGACTCGAGAGGCACTGGGATGGATGCATGTGGCTGAGACTACCAGCCTCCGCCCTCCGGTGCCCCGCACCCCGGTCCCTCAGTGACTACAGGTACTTGCCGAGCACTCGTTTATTTCAACCTCCATGTCGACGCACCAATACCGAAGTCCCTTTCTGCCAACCGTTTCCAGCCCAGCTATTACCCATGACCGAATCTCGTCAGGCGGGGCATAGCCTCCATGGTCGATTCGCATCTTGAGACCTTAGCCTTTCCGCTCGTCATGACCCGGTGTGTACGCCCGCTCTAGGCTGCATGATTACCGTCCTGGCGCAGATATCAAACCAGGATGATTGCTAGCCGCCATCGAAAGATGAGGCCAAACCGGGACACCTGCCCTTTTGAAGAAGAAGAAAAAAACCCGAAAGAATCCTTCCTTGTCAGAAAGGCTTCAGAGATCTCACAGTGCTTCGGAATTCTCAGCTGCTGTGAGGCTGCGCATTGATTCCCGAAGCCGATCCCCGAGTACCGTCTTACAGTTGGCCCACAAGGACCTCCTTATATTATGGCCATCTCTGGATCATACTTGATCACCAAGGCTACAATCAAGCCCAATTCCTCGGTCCCAAAGGGCTGGTTGGTGGCACATCCTCATGGATCCTTCGCCGCACTTTATCCATCCTCCTGGGAAAGAAATAAGCTTGTAGAGGTCCCGGTCCCGCAACGGCAAGGACGGCAAGGCCAGACTTGTAGGGGTTCTCTGTTGATACTATTCAGGATGCAAAAGCTCTCATGAGGCCTATATAGGCTTCCGACTTTGGCTCAGAAGAAGTTCCTCGTCAGGCAGCCGCTCAGGGGCCATGTCTTTAGCTACAGCATTTGATTTCTTAATTATCACAGCTCGGGCCCATGTAAAGATCGCTGCGATGGCCATTGATATTTGCATATTTTTAGATTCAATGAAATTTGATTAGATCCAAAACTTACACACCATCACTTTAAGTGTCGTCGTGCTTAGCTCGCTCAACAACATACATGAACTCGCCTCCGGCATCTTCTCCAAGCGTTGTTCGGAAGAGAAAGAGGGACGAGTCATTTCGCCGCCATGCTCCCGAGTCCTTTCCGAATGATAAACCTCTTTCTGATTTTCTCGTATACAAGGGCAATCGCGATAGGCGCGTTTGCAGACGACTCACAAGTGTCTCCGGAGAAGAAGCAGGCGCAGAGACAGAAGCGGTGAGTTGCCCTTGAGCCGAAGCAATTCATGGGGAACAGCAGCTCTTGATCCACCCAGGACGACGAAATCAAGACATGGGCTACTAACAAGCCGGTTCATTTTCTTGGCTTCAGCCTACGAGCTGCATTTGATGTATTACGATTTACGGCGTAAGCGTATCGGCGTTGGTGAGGGTTTTCGATGACCACTGTCCTTCACGCATGGCAGAAGCAAACTGGAGATACCCAAACTTTTTCTTCCCTGTCCAGAGAAATGCGGGGGGGCGTGTGGGGGGGTGGCTGCTATCAAACTTCCACTACTCTTGGTTTGACTCTGACCTTCGTCCTTGCCGAGCGCTGCCACCCTTCATGTCACAGCGGGCGGGCTTGACGGGGTCCAAAGCAGTCCGCTCCGAGGCTTCCGGGTCGCGGTGATTCGGCGCCGTACTTCGGGGGTTCCGAAACAACGCGGGGTCTAAACTCTGATCAGGATCGCGATTTTCCCAGGCAAGGCGCAGATGAGCTCCAGCGAAACGCAATTTGGACAAAAAGGGAGATCCTGGCCTCCGCATTGGCCTGTCGGCACTACTGACACGGTTCAGGATTTGAGAGGGGGCGGCGTCATCCGATGTGTTGAGATGTGATGAACAGTCGGAGAAAGTTTGCCCATGTTTTGACCTTTTTCCCAACTCTTCTTCAAAACGTAGGGAAAGTACAATATACACAATCTCATTTCTCAACGCCGTAATCGAATTGGTGATTCGCCGCCAATAACGAACGAAACCCGATAGCATCACCAAATGAAGGAGCAACAATGGCCAAACCGCAAGCTCTCTCGGTCGTCGAGATACCGAGCGAGTACATTTTACGAATAGTATCTCGCAATGAATTAAGCGAGGGGCCCTGAGATCTTCGAGTCTGCGTCGTCTCGAGACGTCGGAGACTTGATGATCGCCTAATGCATAGAAAAAGAGCCGCATCACATTCATTGACGGCACAAGAAATGCCAACCGACAAGCCTGCCGCTTGCATTTCGTCCAAAGAAATGGAGAGAAAAAAGGGAACAGGGGGGGG
>NW_019173232.1:0-16640 GCF_001831195.1 Colletotrichum orchidophilum | reverse complement strand
CCACCAACCAGCCGACTGCTCTCACGACAAACTCATGGAGCTTTGGACTGAGGCTATCGATCTGATGGTCACACTTTGTGACAAGAGAGAGACGGTCAGACGAGACCGCATCCGCACCCATCCTCAATCCAAGCCACCCATCGGAGAGACTCCTCAACCCAAGCCCTTCCCACTACTCCTTGATCCGAATCAGTGCCCTGATTGTGTTGGGGATGGCAGGCTTTCACTAGAAGAACGGACGTTCAAATACTGCCGGCCAACGGTCAGAAATGACCACTTTGACGACCAGCATCTAGTAGAACGAGAGCGTGCTGTGCAACGTGGCGATCCCATTCGGTGCAACCATCCTCAATGCCAGGATGACCCAAATATCGTGACACTAGATGAGTTCAGACGGCATGTACAGAACTCCCATGGCGTTTCGCTCAGGACATCAGGCCAGGTCACGCAGAGACGATCAAAGAAGGTAAAGCGTAGACGGATGGCTAAAGGGACAGAAGTTCCAAATTGAGTGCCAAACCTAGGTCAGATCTACAGAGTATATAATGTGGACGCTTAGAAAGACAGACAGAATTTATTGTCCCTCAAACCTCTGTCCTGTGCGTTCAATGTAATGCAATGCTAACTCATGGCCCTAACGGTTGAAGCACTTGGAAGACCTAGCGAATTGCAACCCTAATCATATCTATCGAGCACCGAGATCGGAGTCCCCAGTACAGGGCCCCTTCGATGGCAGCACAATAAGCGCCGATCGAGCTGGAGCTATCCGGTGGCGGCGGCGGCTCTGGGCACTGTTACTATCAGGCCGACCGTGAGCGGATTCGACTAGCAGAAGCATGACTGGGCTGCGGGAGCTTCGGAAGACCGATTCGAGCAGGTCGGTCGAGTTTTGAGACTACGTTGACCGCATTCAATTTGCCGGTAGGCGAAACGACACCCGAGTGGCTTACTGGTAATAGTCCCCAAAGCTTCCGTCTGCGGGCCGCCGAAGCGCCCACCCCGGCTATGTTACTATCAGGGGGTTCCGTATCCGAATCAACTGCTAGCAACCGAAGTTCGGTACGGGGATGCTTCGCATCGTAGCGGGGTCTAGACGGGCGCTTCGGGGTGAGGTACACCAATCGTGCCTGGTCGGGATAAGTGACAGTATCCTGTCAGCACGACTGAGGTGAGCTAATTGTAGAAACTAGATCCGAAAGTTGAAATATGGAAACAAGGGCGACTCTTCCAGCTCGGTAGAACAATGATACAAGGTCACAAGGAGATAAGGAAATGTGCACCCAATGAGGCGTGATCGCCAGTGATCACGAAAGTGAGCGCTCAACTCCGAGCCGAGACGTCCAGATTAGAATCGGCCGAGTTTCTGGTGTCTTGCTGGCAGTTTGAAAAGCCCAGAGGGAGTTGGGGACTAGGTCATATCACAAATGTTGGAGAAGAGAGGATACGTCGTCCAAGGGCGTGGTTGGGAGTTGCGTGTCGACATTTGATTCCCCTGAGGCGGGAGGTGTCCGGCCTAATTAGGCCGAGGCCAGTTGCATCAACAAGTCGGCGTTCTTGATGAATTTAACGCGATCTTCGGAATCCGTTTCAGTATTGACGGTGCGCATACGGCCGATGATTTCGACGGTCTCGGCCTCGGAACGCATTAACAGCAGACCGAAGAGTTCTTCAAAAAGGGTGACGCGACGCACCAGTCCCTCATGCTTGGTTTTGAGGGCGGCAAAACGAGTAAAGGCTGGGCCGGCATCACACTCACACCGATCACGGCCCATACCGGCGCATAAGGAACATACGGGACGCTGGCCATCGCACCTGGATTTCCTCCGACGATATGTGGTGCAAGCAGTCTTTGTCAGGGGACGGCGTCTGAGCGCACTCGAGACAGTTCCGGTCCTGCGGGTAGAATCTCTCGTAGAGATTCCGTCGTAGCCTTGAGCGCAGGAATAACACGGGCAGGCCTGGCGGGCGACCAGGTTCGCCAAATACTGACTGGTGATAGGAGCGCGTCATACTGCTAACCTGTCATCCGGGACGATTTCTTCTTCTGCTGGAAGGGTTTTTTTCCTGGGGGTTTTCTCCGAGCTTCCTCCGAGCTTTGATTTATCGCTCTGGAAATGTGCCGTCGTGTCGGTTTGGTCGACTCGATCCCTGAAGACATTGAGATGCTGCCGCATGTGATGGTTGCGGATGGAAATGCTTTGGAGAAGCCTGTGAGATAAGGGCATTACGAATTGGAACAAAAGGCTGCCATAGCTGTGGCTGCACGCTATTTCTTTTGCTAAATTCCCGCACTCACGTGCATCCGTCGCTAGGTACTGGCGCTGGCGCTGGCGCCGGGCTGGAGCTCGGATTGTTTCGGCGCCGTCAGCATGCTCACATAGCGAGCCTTCCGACCGAGAATGAGTAAACCAGAACGAAATATCAAACCCCGGAAGTGAGGGGGTGAGAGGGAACAAAGGGTGTCCCTGGCGATGCAAAACAAATATTAAAAAACAGGAAATGCCAGTTAAGGCTTAGGTTATGTTAAGCCATCCATATTTGTCCAAATCCCATAGACTCTCGTCTAGCCATGGTGGCCAGGCCAGGCCATCTGCTAGGGACATGCAGCTATGCCATCCGTTCAGCTAAGGCCAAGGCAAGGATACCGCAGCAAGCCAGCTAGATGCCGCCATACCTATCGAAACTTTGCTAAGGCGTCGGGCACCCTCTGCCTGTTGATGTCAGCAGGTCCCCCCCCAGCGACGGAGAAGCCGTTTTTTAAATAGACGGAGAATGCGGCCAAGTAGGGACATGGGAGACAAAGAGCAGCGAAAACAAAACTCAGTCGACTAGGCATGTCGAGTCCAGACGAGGCGGCTTCAACGCTGACTGATATCTTAGATCAGACGCCATCGGCATCCGCAAGTCTTTAAGTAAGGACATGTCTCCGTCCTCTGACACTGTCCAAATGCGCCACTCTGGCATGTCCGGCTGTCTTTGCCAGAAGCCCGCGAACCTCGTCTTCGTCCTCATCTGCTTCACCCCTATAGAAGAGAGCTGCCTACATTCAGGAAAACATATCTCCTATCAATCATACACCTGTCTCTCACAGAACTATCGCTGTTTTGTTGCTCAATTCTGCTTAAGATCCGTAATTATTTGCCTCTCTTTCGCAACAATAGTCGGGTAATCTTCGAGTTTTAAGTACCCACTGTGAGATGTATATGCTTAGCTTGGGCTAGTTTACTCAGCTCCTAATTTTAGTCTAAAAACTTAGTTTTCGAAGATAAATATTAGCGGGTACATCGCAATCTCTGGTGAAATGATTAAATTTATGCAGTTGGGAAATTCGTTATTGATGTCAACTTACAAATAAAGGAAGACTTTCTTTGTTCACCAATCTACTTGCCGTACTGAGTTCCCTCTTCTATGGAACATTGTCTATGTTAAAGCTGTCGTTATGTTCCGTCTTACTTTCTTGTTTCTTTTCCTTGTAGCAATTGCGTCTGGAGGCCTGATCCACCCTCGGGATTCAGGCAGTAGTGTAGCGGCTACGCTTAGCTCTCAAACGGACGATGCGACTTCACACCCACACTACACTCAGACAACCAGACTTCAACCCCGCGACGATTCATCAACATATACGCTAGTCAACGACGCAGCTCAGGCGGCTGGCAAGACTCTTAAAGACGGCAAGTGGTACTATTTCATGCTTTGCCAAATTTCTTCCGAAGGCAGTTGTATTCATTACATGTTTCTCGCCGGCCAAGTCAGCATCACCACAGAAGGCCGCAATTTCTGGGGAGAAGTGTGGCATGTGAGATGGGAGAGGGAACCCGATGAGAAAGAATGGACGCTGGGCAGATTCGACTTCGCCAGGCGTTCCAATCAGAAGGTGTTCTGGGGAGGCAAGACAACAGAAAGCAAGGTCTCAGAGAGTAATCTACAAAGGCTAAGTACGTTGAAGCAGATTCGGCATCCCTAAACTGAGAGATAACTAACATCGGTTTTAGGCGACAAATGGCTTAACAAATACCGCTACTGTCGCGATTCCGAGAATGCTAGGTGCAGGGGTTATTACTCTTATTTAGCCTCAAAAGCGTCGCCTAGTCTTTGGTAGACATACCAGTGATCCCACATCAGCCATCGCAGCATTGGTGTCATACACAGCACAGCGCGGGCGACAAGACATCCATAATCACAAGAGAGGTTTTGTGGTTCGAGTCGCGATACCTGCGTAGGCTACAGATAACGTAGTGGAAGAAAACATGTACTGCCTAGACAAAGACACAGAAAACCTGTCCTCTACGAACAAGGTTTTCCTCTCTATAGTTAGTATAGACTTGAGATTTTATCAAGTTGATAACTATCAACAAGACTTGTCGGAATTGACTCCGTTCTCAAACGCGAAGAACTGTCAGTGCAACCCGCACTACACCCGCACCTGCTGCAGCTCACTCACTCACTTGCAACCTCTCACATTCCCAGATGCCTTCACATCTAAGCCCGGCAAACTACTGATTTTTTCAATGGCCCCTGATTCTCACCCTTCCGCCCTTGCCCAGCCAAGACTCAGATACTTGAGCTGTGTAGCGGCGAGGTGATAAAGCTGGCTGAGAGCGCTAACTCAGGCAGCTGGTAGGCGCTCTACCTCAGCCACAGAAGGCCGCGCATAGCCACTAAGCTGACCTCCTGCGACAATATATATATATAAATCCAAGGTTTCCTGATGTGAGGCTGCTAGCTGCCATGGCATGTCACCCTTGCTTACTTTCCATTACTAGCCCATTGAAGGAAAGACAGCTGCGACGTGGAGGGTTGCATCACACAGAATGTATTACGAACCCTGGATTGACTGTTGAATCATCATTCGAATGATGTCATCCACTGGCAGGTCCTTGCTGAGGCGAAAAGGGGTTTGAAGCTAAACAACTTGCCCTTTGTCTCTTTACCCTTATTCCCAACTGTATAGGGTCGGGCCGCAAGAAAGCTTTCGTGGCGCGGTAGCGCGCGGGTTGTCTTTGCTCACCACGATCACAGGCTCTGCTGTATCCGCCATCGTCGGTTGCGTCACGTCACACTGCAATCGGCAAACGGCTTGCTCACGGCCAAGCTAGTGAACTGAGAGATTAGTCTCATGTGCGCTGTTTCTGCGAGTACATATAGAGGAAGGGGTGTCTGGCATGAGAAGAGCACAGCAACATCAGATGCTTGATTGATTGATCTAAAACATATTAGGCAGATCTCGCTTTTGGCCGCAGCATGTCAGACGGAACTTTCCATCACCCCACATTTGTCGCCTACCGCGATTTCTGCCATCCCTCTCCACTTTGTATTTCAACCTTACTCTTCTTTGTCAGCTTCTCAAATTTCCGTCGTTACGGTCCTTACCACTTTACCACTTCGCAGCCATCTGATGTCGCTGAGCTCTTCTCATGCCAGACACCCCTTCCTCTATATGTACTCGGTGCCAACGCACTTGGAGTTCTGGTATCTCGGGGTCTTACCGGACTTGCTCCGATTGCAGGGCAAAAGATGCTGCCCTCAAGATTCGGAAGAAGCACTCCAAACTGTCCGATTTTGGTTCCCTGAATGCGCAGAATTCCCCTGCTCAATCTGCGCCGACGCCAATTTCCCCGCCGATTTCTCAACCCATTTCTCAAGTTCAGCAAGTTGAACTACCTCCTGATCCACCCCAATCTCAGTGCACTGAATGCAAGCGACCTGGGTATCCGCTGATTGATTAATTCCTACTCGGTTTTGGCCGCTTTAGTCAGCAGCTCTGCCCGGATAGCGGGGTTTGGCTAACGGCCGACGCGCTCCGTGTATTAATCCGCAACGACCCACTTCGCCAATACAAAATACTAACCAGCTATCTCCAAATCTCCCACTTTGCTCTCCAACCTCAGCTACCCTTAGCTACTACCTCGTATAATTCGCGGTTCTCTACTAATATACATACGTATCTAGGCTCTATTAAAGTCTTCCTCCTTGTATAACGGTTCAGCGTACTTATAATCTCCTCCTAATATTCAGCTTAGTCTAGTTTACGACTCGATCCCGTATTGCCCAAGGATCTCGGGCTGTTCTATAAATCGGATTACCTTAGCGGCTACTTTACGCCGAATTCCTGGCGCCGGAGTTATCGAAACCTACGGCATCGCAGCAGGATATGCGATACCGTTTATCGTCCTTCCCGGCATTAGCAATTAGCGCTGGTTATGCCTGGTACTCCTCGGCTGAAGAGGAAGTCCTGGAGCCCGGTCTTTTCCGAAGGTAGGGAGATGCCCACGCGTTCTTTAATACTCCCCACTCAGAAGGTTTTACGGCCCGACTTTTCGCCCGGGTAATAGTGGTTGGTAGTAAACACAGACCCACATACCTCGGATGACATGACTTTGAATAATCGGCGCAAGCGTTATTGAGGCAACATGAATCAAATGCGATACCACGTCTGAAAAACAAGACAGAACGTATTGTCAATATTCCACACGATTTCGTTTAAGTTTGTTCCCTGTTGCACATCTCTTTGACCACAATGGAAGACGAAACCGCACTTCTACGACGATAGCTTCGTGAAGCTATCGTACTCGCGAAGGCGTCACTACCACAGACACTTCAAAAGTATCTCGCATCTTGTCACTCGCTCAGCCTCGCCATTAAGGTGGTGACCGATCGCACCTTAACTACGTAAGGCGGTACGACCAACCCGACCGGCCAGATTTTCCCTCGACGAATCATTCCATGGGATCACTTCGCGACGGGGCAAGAGGAGATATGGGATCAACTCTCAAATTCCCGCACGTTCGCTTCGAGACCCGTGTTTCCATCGCCGCATCAATTAGACTACGTCATGTCTTTGATCAGCCCGATCAGCAGTGAGACTGGCCTCCGGAACTTCCAGCGCGATACGGTCGAGAACGCGGTTCAAAAGCTGGTTGGCGAGGCAAATAGCAACACGCGACTCCGAAGTGACATCGGCTTGTAAGGGACTGTGACTTTCGAGAGTCACACGAACCTCGGACAGACAGACGAAGCCCTATCCGACCCTATGGAGCAAATGTCCATCGAGTGGGATGGTGCCGACTCTGCGGAAATAACCTCGAGACTACCGAGCCGCAAGCCCCGACGAAGAGCTAGAGGCAAGGGCAATCGGGCAGATCAGTTCTGCATATACCGCACCTCCGACGGCCGAAACCTTCCGGCCCTGGCGATTGAGTACAAGGCACCGCATAAGTTGCGACGCGACGAGGTCGTCACCGGTTTAGAGTCCGAGATTAGACCGGAACGTGACGTAATAGGTAAGGACGGTGAGGTGTTTGCGTTTGCATCGAGATCGCTCGTTGCCGCTATTGGGACCCAGCTCTTCTCGTACATCATCGGCAAAGGCATCCAGTATGGATATGTGTGCACAGGAGAGGCATTCGTCTTCCTACATATTCCTGATGATCCTACCATCGTATATTCTTCTGTGCGCGTGCCTAACCTAGGCGTTCTTGATGACGACGACGAGAACAGGCTCCATGGCACAGCTGTTGCGCAGGTCTTTGCGTTCATCCTTCAGGCCCTGCGTGCTGAGCCGCCTTCACTTTCCTGGCACGATACTGCCGCGGGTTTCGACACCTGGGCTGTAGAGTACGACGACGTGCTAAGAAACATACCCGAAACAGTGCGTAAGGGTAAGGAAGCGCGCGCCCCTCCGTACAAGCCCCAACGCTGGCGAGGGTTCAAGCGCTCGCCGATTCAGACACGGTCTCGGTGCAAGCGATTCGACAGCAACTCAGAGCAGCGAGATGATAGCGGTGACGATGAAGAAGGGACACCTCCTTCACGCACGCCGACACGATCGGTTCTCAGTGGCGGAAGGGCTCTCACGAAGTCGAGTGCGGACTCGGCCGGTATACAGGCCCAGGAAAACCGTCTTTCTAGCCAAGGGAAGCAAATAAACATAAAGGATCGTCAGTTCTGTACGCCGCAATGTCTACTCGGATTAGTGAACGGCTGGCTCCCGGACGAACACTGCCAGAATTTCCAGGATCACGGACATCAGCACCTAAACCGACTGGATTTCCTCCGACTCATCCGTATTCAACTAGCCAAAGACCGTGGTTATGATGCTGACGTCGTACCACTTCACCTGTCCGGCTCAACCGGCTCACTTTTTAAGGTTAGGATGTCCTCCTATGGCTACACTTTCGTCGCTAAAGGCGTTGAGACACTCGATCTGGCTCGCCTTCGCCATGAGAATGAGGTGTACGATCGACTCCGCTCGATTCAGGGAAAACATGTTCCCGTCTGCCTGGGACGGACAGATTTAACCCTGCCGTTGTACTACGACAGTGGCGTATACAAGCATGTCTTATTTCTCAGTTGGGCCGGAACGCCTCTGTTTGACCCCACCAATCAAGCAACCAAAGCCGACACTGATGCAGTCACCCAGGCGTATAAGAACTTACATAGGTTAGGTGTTCTTCATGGCGACGCAAAGCTACGCAACGTGTTACGCAATCACAGTACAGCGGGTGGAGGTATTGTGGTGGTGGACTTTGAGCGCGCGGATTTCAGCCGCCGCTCACCTCTCGGTTTGCTCAGTTCGAACTGTCGAAACAAGAAGAGGAAGTAGGGGTTATTGGAGAAATCGACTTCATCAGAGAACCAAGGGAGTGAAAGATTTGCGAAAGAACTAGACTCCGTGGTGTGTCACATATCGGGGTCACATATCGGGACATGTGAACGCTACACAGCAGGAGACCGCTGTCAATGTGGCTAGGAAGGTGTGAGATGACTTAGTACGTGGGAACAATTTCAGTGTGGCGCCAATGAGAGGAGATGAAGGACTCGGATTCAAGTTGCAAGTCGGAGCAATTGACGTGCTTTGCGCTGAGTCTACCTGGGACTAAGCATAGATAGACATGATCGATCACACCCCTGAGCTGCTACGCCCGGCAGACTCGTGGGTTGCCCAACTGATTATCAAACTGTGCAATATGGAAATGCGAGAGAACAGACGCTGCAAATGACGCTCTTCCCACAGCCCTGCTCCGGCGCTGGCACGGCCCCACTTGCAACCGTGCATGGATGCGCTGCTACCGAAAGCCGCTCCGAAGTCAGATGGCCAGAAAGCCACCACACGCCCGATGAGTAACCACCCTTCCCGCAGCATCGGCCATCACAGGATCCAAAGAAAGAAAGCACGTAAATCAAGAGTTGCGCAGTTGTGCTCCGTATGCAACTTCAAGTGCTGCCTTAAGCAGACGAGCTGAAGAGGTCATACCCGTGCTAAGCCCTACAGCGAACGTTCTCAGCAGCTGGCTCCGAGGTCGGCCATAATTGCTCCTGAGGCCATGGGGTTGCCATGGTGCCTACGTCGCTGTGGGCTTCACGACGAGCACACGGCTATTCAATTAACACTTCGGAGTGTGTTGTGGCGCTGTCTTTGCTCCGATTTCAAAAATTTTGTTCTCGCTTTTGATCATGTTTTGGGGCTTCGTTGTTCTTCATCTGTCAGAATGCATGGCGCCAGTGAGTCCTGGGCGCGAAATGGGCGGGGAAGACGCCGTTCTCGGGCCGGCATTATCCCGTCTCTGATGGATTAAATGGTGAATTATGAGGGGCTCAGTTTAGGGAGTGGGAGATTCGAACAAAAGTCACGACCAAAACCTAGGTGCACGACTGATCTCTTCACTTGGTACTAAGCAGCCTGACAGATCGTTTCTGAGGTATTTGCTGCACCGTCATGCTGCTTCTAGACAGATTCACGCTCAACCGATCTACTTGTCATTGTACCCGGAGCTGCCACCTCATTCATTCGACTCCGACTAGCAGATGTTGTGCTAACGTTAGAGGATCACAATGTATTTCCCTTGTACCATTACATGCGCCTTTCATCGCTACACCAGTCAGACGAAGAAAGGCGTTCTTTACAGGTATGATGATATCATCAGACCTAAGCCTGCCCCCTTCCCTACAACAGGCTTTCCAGGCCACGAGGATGAAGAGTATATACGCTTATTATCAACACATCTGATAAAAACCCGGCTGATGCTATACCTGCTTCTGGCGCTTCTGTCCATTCTCGTTATCGTGATTATCATCCTGCAGCTTCCTTTTTTTCCCTTCGTTCTTGGGCATGGAATCTGCTCTGTTATTAGGGAATGCCGGGTTTAGAGGTGATTGCCACTCGTCAATCATGCGGGCACTTGGAGATGCGGACACTTTCTGGTCACAAGTGGATGACGGATCGGGGCTTGATGTTTGTGATGAATGTGGTGACAAGCCGACAGACTTGTCTCCTAACGACAGATATGGCGGCGGGAGCGGCGATATTTGGTCTGTTAGTGGTGCGACCTTGAGTATGCCGTCCAACTGCTCTGGATGCTCAGAAGACGCCTGATCGCTGTCACCTCTTTCGGCTACCACGACTTCATCTACACCTGGCGGCGGCAGATTCGTCTCCGGCGTAGGACAGTCGAACACCTTCCAAGAGGGATCATTCCACAAGTTCTCTTCATCCTCCTTCCAGTCTTCCCATCCCCGAGGTGAGTAACCCCCCCTCCATTGGCCTACGGCAGAAGTTTGACGACGATGCAACGATCATCAGCAGCGTCATGTTGGGTACCAGCCGAATTTATGGTGTCAAATTGCACACCACTTTGATCTTCTGAGCCTATGCTGAATGTTGATCCTGAAGCGGGGCTGTATTCATCGGCATACGGCGATTGGTATCGATGTAAAACACAATTTTGCCGGCTAGCTTCTGGATGGTAAGGAGAGGAGTCGCTGGTCCAATGTGGGAGGAAGAAGCCCGTGCGAATTTCCGCTTCAGTTGCACAGACTGCATTGTGTTGGTCTGGCATGCTAAAAGTTTCGTTGGAGTGATATAGATTTGGCTGGACAGTCTCGATATTCAATCCAAAGGGTGGTGTTATAAATATCTGGGATAGCACAGGAGCCAAATTTGGATCATCTGGCTGAAAAATGGCAATCAAATCGTCCTCCGCGGCGCCGATATCGACTGAATAGGTCATGGGCGAGCCTTGGCCGGCGACAAGAGTTTGAGTAGCTGTGCCGACCGCCCGGCCTGACGGACCCATCCGCACAACCACCTCGCCGGGAAAACGAGAGAATGAGGCAGTTACTATTAAGCGGTACCCTTCTGGAGATGGGATCCAAGCCAGCTGAGCAAAGGATTGCCAAGGAGATGTGAACTTCACTCGTCTGCTTGTTGTCAGGTTTATCCTCAAAGTTGCAGCTTACGAGGGCATTCTTACAACTTGAAATGATCGGTATTCAACCTCCAAACGTAGTTACATACGGGATAGGCAGACAAGCGAATGATTTCTGCTCGGATACTGATCATTTCGTGTTGCATGATATATGTAGCAACTTGGCCTGTTCCACCGAATGTTCCGTCCTGTTGGATGAATAGGATTTGCTGTTCTTTGCCCTCCGTTGTCAACAAAGCTCCGTAAGACTGTTTTACTGCCACTCGGACAGTTCTGTAGAGATGAATGGAATGCGCGTTCATGTTGATGCGTTCAGATGAAGACAACGAGTAGGCTCCGGCAGATTTGTTGCTGATCGAACCTCCGCCAATGACACTGGAGCGCGATACTATTTATGCAGACGCCATCGGAAAAGCTTCCCAGTCTTATACGGTGGTCTTCTGGTGTTGGCAGTAGAGTATGTAACTTGTTTTACAATTATTTTACCTAATCCGAGGTTCGGTTGCAATGATGATGGCTGAGAATTAGCCCGTGCGGCCAAGACGACCAGAGTCCCTGACGCAGGTTGAAGGCATGCGACCATGCATGCATTCATCTACTCTTCGATCATGCATTCATCATGCATTCCACCCATTCGCTCATCATCCCCCCTCAGTAATGAATAAGATCAGATGCTTTTACCTCGCATCCGCCGAAATGAGCCATTTCTCTCAGCTTTGGCTGTGGCGTGCATATGATTTCCCAGAAAACTGCTGCTTGACACCTTCTTAGGAAGAGTTGCGTGAGACTCGCGAACAGTTTTCGGTTAGAGCTAATGTTGGAGTATGTGTGATTGATATTCAGTCTCCTTAGATTTTTTTAATCCAGTGATAGGTCGTAAGTCTCTTGTATGCCTTCTCTACCCTTAGTGGCGGCCGCCTCGTATTGATAATCGAGTTCACTCGTGCAGCTACAAATTGGCTCTGGCCAATGGAATCGCGGCCTGCAAGAAGATGATGAAAGTTCCGAAACTGTCATCTCACTTGATCCACTCAAATTGAAATGACTGGCCAGTGCATTTGCCATTGATCACCCATAATCGGTTATGTGACCGTGATTGAAACTCGGTCTCTACCATTTGTACATGTATTGGTGAAGATACATCTTGGATGCATGGGAATGTAAAGATCACAGGTCTAGAGAGCAGCTTCAAAGCTATAGATGGCTTCTAGTCAACGGTAGGGTCAGGTCCAGACACAAGACGTAATGTGAAAAAAAGGAAAGAAAGATCGCGCTATGCTGTATGGCGCGTTGCCCTTGACACCACCCTGACAGGCGAAGTAAAAGCTTGAGATGAATAGATGAATCGGACACGAGTGGATATAAGATAAATGAATAGATGCGTAGTGGCACCATGCATGTGCACGGACAAGTCCCAAGATCAGCAGGGTGTACGTCGCTTCTGGTGAGTTCAGGTGCCACAAGGTCTGTTGTGTGCCAATCAACGAAACAGGGTGTCGCAGATCTTAGTGATAAAACCCTGATTCGTGGATTTTACTTGATCTTGCTTATCTCTAGCGAATTAGAGTTGGACTGATGGAAACCAAGAGCGGCCTTTCTCCTCATATATTCATTCATGTCCCATACACCCATCCATTCATACCCAGTCTTTATTCATGCTTTCATCCATCACTCCCTTGTAGCCATTTTACGGCCCGTATCATGGCTAGGCATATCGACAATCTTGCAACCTTTCTGGACCAGTTTGCGCACGGACTATCCGATGACAACTTGAGCAAAAGACTGACCCGAACAGCCATCTTACTTCGTAACCCACCATATCATACAACCGCTGCTCAACCTACGAGAAGTCGACACAAATCAGCTCAGAAGTGCCTGTTCACTATACGATGGGAGCTTGGTGACCCAACTTACTACCTATGTCTGTTTGCGTCCTCTATAACAGCACTCTCCACCGAGCGACGGGAGCTGAGTGAAGTTTTGGCAAAATGGCCTGGCAAAGACGACATCTCCTCGGCCTTTACGGGAAGAGCCCAGGCAATCGTTGAGAAACATCTAGCGGAAGAGGGATCGGAAGAAAGCCCCGCTCACACATCCTTCCAGAAACGCCGTCAGTCAATGACCCATCCGAGTCCACAACAGTCAGTAAACGATCCTGGGAGTAGGCATAAAAGAGCCAGATTAGATGGAGACTACAAAGGCTTGATGTCAGTTGGAAGGATAGTCACGCAGTCCCAGCAAGGCGAAGATCAAAGTAATATTCCTCAATTTCGTGAGGAATACCTCGACAACGCGTTCGACGAAAGTCACCAACTTCCTTTGGATGCACGAACTGAGGACAGTTGGCGTCATCAGAATGTTTTGATTCAAGAAAGAAGTGCATCTACTCTACTGGTCGCTGAAAAGTATCAGCCTTCTCAAGGACCCAAGGTTGGTGGAGCCGCAGGCATTGGGCGCGAAGTTGACATAAGTCATCAAGCCAGCGGCGACACTGGAATCAGGAGTCAATACGGGAAGGCAGAACGCAGTAGAAGCGGCGAAAGCGACGATGGCGAGGTCAGCGACGAAAGCAATGATAGTGATAACGAAGGAAGAGTCCCCCTTCTAGCTCCTGACAGATCTGCTCAAACAGCACGAACTCAAGAAGGTATGACACTACAAAAAACCCTCTAGCAAGCGGTGCTAATATATATGGTTCAGTTCGGCTCGATGGCAAAGTGTACGGGTTGACGGCGAGAGAAGGCATCCATCTACTTTCAGATCACATGTTTTCAGGTGAAGGCACGTTGACTATTCCTGTGCATGAAGGAACGTCCTCATTCATCACTTTCAGGATTTCGGGGAAAGCAGCTTTAAGATTGACAAAGAGTAAGAAACAGCTCATGTAGAAGTATCCTCGATTACCTTTACCTCGGCTACCTTACATGACCCATAGCAAACGTACTTCAGCCCAATCTGCCATGGTATTATGACAGAGTACCCTTCGTAGTCGCCACTTCCTACCATGGCGACTTGATCGTCATTGGAGTCGTGAATATACACAGCGTTTTGTTCTCCGGGTTCGATATGCATGTTGACTAGCAAAGCAACGGTACCCGCACTTGGCTCGCGCAAGTCCAGGTCTCGCAACTCCGGCCATTCCTTGGGGCCAGAACACTTTTTCCCAGTCTTCAAGCCAGTCAGCGATTGCCATTCTGCTCTCCGGAGCGTGCCCTACATCTTTCTGACACCTTTTAACAAGCTGTCTGATTGACGAAGTCCTCATACGAATCTTATTCATTCCATCGATCGTTGGGGAGGTGTTGTGGTTTTGTCGCAGGTCTTACGTTTCTCGCGTCGAGTCTTGCGTTGGATCGTGGTAGAGGCCAGAATGAAGACCTCGAAGAATCTGTTTCAGGGCAAGCAGTTAGATAAAGTATGAAAACATATGGCAAGAACTCCCCCCCCTAAAACTTGAGACAGCGCGCAAGCTTACCCAGATTTTCCTCGGGTAGCAGGAAGTATGGTTAGGTTTGCTCACCCCGCGTTAACACCTGATCATTTCCAAAACCTAAAGGTGTCGTTGCGGATATACATAGGCCCGAGGCAGTGCCCCTCCATCTATTCCCACATGCATCTATCCATCTATTCATTTTGACAGCTGCGCCTGAGTGCGTTTCCAGGCATTTATGCATCCATCCATTCACTCGCACATGCATTTATGTATTCATACATGCATTCCAACAATTCAAAAAAGCCCGGCCTACTTCATCATTCATCCATTCATTTATTCATTCATTCATTCATTCATTCATTCATTGGTAGGGTCCTATGAACGCGATAGAAACCTACCGCTCTAGGGATACATGGAACGGCATGAGAGCCTCACATACGAGGTCCAAATCTAGACCCCCTAACATAGATCTTAGCTAGACACCATGCATGCTTGAATGCGATAGCATAGACAGGCACGTCAATGGAGAGAATGGGCCAAGGTTGCGTCGACCAGGATGGCGGCCATAGCAGCATCCATACACATACTCCTAATGTGCTCAAGACAAGCGACGGACGAACAAACCGTGGATGCCGAGTATGCTTCATAGGGGTGCAATCAATGACCAGGCAAATACAAGTCATGGTCGTACCAGGTCTTCCCCGATAGCAGGGGATTAGCACGACGCCTCCTACGACATGCACTGGCTGGATCCAACGGCCGCTGCTTGCATCGAGTCCTATCACTCGGACGGCGGCTTCTTCGTGTTGAGTCTTGCCATGTGTCTCAAGACAGAGCTCAAGATATAAAAGCCCGGCTGGTTGCCTAGTTTTGCCGGTGAACGGCCGTACAGCTGTGCTCTACGCATCTCAGTTCTATTTCTAGCTCCTGGTTCTGCTGTATTGTCACCTGAAATCGGCCACTCAGTCAACCCTGAACTACTATCTTGACGAATACCAATATTCCGCAGGACACTCTTCGAATCGACGCCATGCACCTTTCGAGTTCTACTCATGTCTCCATAGTGGATATCTTCTTCCCAGGCTTCAGCGGTGTCACGGCGGCGATGAATCAGCTTCTGAACGGCACCCTAGACAACTACGCCGTGCTGTTGTGCGTCTTCGGATTATTCATTTTTGGTGGCAAGTTTCTTTGCAATACCGTGGGTGGCTTCGTAGATACCTACTTAAGTCGGTTGTCCTTCTTTTTCAACGCTTCAGAACAGTACTGACGTCTCTCAGCTTCTAGGACCGACGTTCACGACCCTGATGAGGCATACGACATGCTCGAATACTGGGTCTCTTCCCAGAACTTTGCCAAAACCGCTTGCTCATCCCTTGCCAGCGTTGATGGCAGGCGAGGCCGGGTTCTGCTCCATCCAGACTACGACACTACGACCAAGAAACCCCTTCGATTTACCCCGTGGAGAGATCGAATGTCTTTTTGGTACAAAGGGCGTCTTCTCTTTCTGCAATGCACGCAAAATGAGCTGGCGTTGTTTCCGCGCAAAACAATGACGGTTTCTTGTGTTGGTCGTTCTTCTCAAATCCTACGAGATCTCATGAATGAATGCCGCGTTGAATACCTCAGAGTTTCAGAGAACAAAACTTCTATTTTCGAACACCACAACAATGGCTGGAAAAGAACCATGACCCGAGAAATTAGGCCGATCGAAACTGTCATTATGAAGGAAGAGTTGAAGCAAACGCTCCTGGACGACATTCGCGCCTTTCTTAACCCCAACGCTCGGTCCTGGTACGCCAGTCGCGGGCTGCCGTACCGGAGGGGCTACCTGTTGTACGGCCGCCCTGGGACCGGAAAGTCGAGCTTCAGTATATCTATTGCCGGCTGCTTCGGTCTCGATATCTATGTCGTTAGTCTTGCCGGCATCGACGATATGCGGCTTAGTGCCTTATTCGCCGACCTTCCCCAGCGCTGCGTCGTTCTGCTCGAGGACGTCGACG
>NW_019173231.1:0-16791 GCF_001831195.1 Colletotrichum orchidophilum | reverse complement strand
GGGGGGGGTGGAGAGCGCGAGACAGGGAGAGACGAGGTAAACCATGACGGAAGAGCTCGACCTGGGAAAAGTCCGCAAGTCATGCAAAGCTCCGCTCTACCACACGGAGAGCGCGGCCGCTGGTTCTTACTGAGTTGACGAGCTTAACGCCGGGATGGTGTAATTACTTTCCGTCCTAACCTGATGAACACTGGACTTCTGAAGCACTCTCTCGTCGGCAAGTTCCCCCAAAAAGCATTCCTCTTTCCGAATCTTTTGACCCATTCGTACCAAGACTACAGTGAGCGCTTCTCCGCTGCCTAATATACATCGATATACATTGCCTCTAAAAGTCCAGGCTTAGGCTCGGGCCAGTACGAAAGCTTACTCGAGTCCTCCGTGGAAGCCAGTCTTTCAAACACTGTCGGCGATAAGGATGGACGGGGTGGGCCACAGACACTCCGCCGAATCGCAGACTCCACCGCCGCGGAATCCGCGACCGCAGAATGCGGAATTCACAAAACGTGCTGTTCACAAATAAGGACTTGCTGCCGGCTGTCCCGATAACTTGGACACTTTGGCAAGGGAGAACAACAAGGAATTGGCGAGGCTGTGAGAAGGAATCCCACTAACGGGCATTGGCGTGAGGGCCTATCATCCCACGTAATTCCCCCAGCGAACAAGCGGAGAAGACCTCGTCACACTGGTATGAACTCTCACCACCCGAAGTAAGGTAGGTAGGTATCTGATGGATGTTAAATCCAGGTCAAGGTATAAGTGTCCTACAGTGCCAAAGCGATGTTCTATAGTGCAAATATAGATGCTGCTGCATTAAAGGTAAGAGAGGTGAGTCTGATAAGGTGAGGCAAGGTGAGGCGAGTTCGCCAGGTCGGCCACACTAACGCGGGGTGCTAATCCCTGCAGCCGTGCTCCGCGCTGCCGCGCTAGAAGCATGGAAGCTTAAGGTAACCGTCCAGTAGGTTCTGACTCCAATCCTCCCCCCATCCGCGAGCTATGCTTCCCCTCACCTTCCATCCCCTCAGGTTTTCAATTTGTCCCGTCCCTTCCCCGCCCCCCGAAGTTGACCGAACTTGCGACACCGACGACTGCCTACCGTAGGCCACATCATCACGGCAGCCTCCATCCTTGCACCAAAAAACGAACCTCTCTCCAGCCGAAACCGCATCAGCAACCTCCACCCTCGATTCCCGAAATCCCCCGGTGGAATTCAACGATTCGCAGCCTCGCCTCATCGCCCTCTCTCCCCAATATCATCACAAAACAAAAAAAAAGTCTACAAGTCGACGCGCATAACACCCGCCCACCATGGCCACACAATACGAAGGTATACCAGCAAACATCTCACCTTTTGCTTCCTCCCCAAACCCAATGCACCCCCCTTCCCCCCTTTTTCCCGACAGCACAAACCAAGTCTCCAACCAAACAATGACTAACTCTCCAAACAAAGTCGAGCACAACATCAAGCCCGGGCCCTCAACCCAAGAAGGAACCCGCCGCATCGACATGTCCTCCTTCACCTCCTTCCTCTCAAACCTCACCACAACCGACTCCCATCACGCTGGTGCCGCCGCCGGCGGTGCCGCCCACCACAACAACCCCCACGCGATACCAACCCCCGTAGACGCAGCAGCCCTCTACAGCCTCCTCCAACAACAGTTCCAAACCCTCTTCTCTACCGCAGACCCAAACTCCCAAAACGCGGCCTTTCTCTCCTCCCTCGTCGAAGCCCTCGAGTCCGACATCGCCAGCCCACCCACCGAAATCCCAGGCGTCCCCCAAGAGTACCTCGACGCCCTCGACCGCGTCCCCGCAAAGGCCCTCAAGCAAAAGCCGGACGAGGCATGCCCCATTTGCGCCGAGAAATTCCTCGACGACAAGTACCCCCTCGTCGTCGAGCTCCCTTGCCACAGCAGCCACCGCTTCGACCTCGAGTGCGTGAGCCCCTGGCTGCGGAGTAAAGGCAGCTGTCCCATGTGCCGCAAGGACTTGACCAAGAAGAAGGAGCAGGTGGTTGTGCCAGACGACGACGAGGAGAATGAAGATCCTGATGGATTGTACGCGTAGGCTTGAGTATGATTCGGGGTGGGAACGGTCTAATTTGAGATGGAAAGCAAAGAGAAGGAGAGCATGGGGATGGACAACGTCGAGCAGAGGGTTGGGAGACAGGAGGCTGGGGAGAGGGGGATGGATATCTTGGAGTTTGATTGGAGTGGTTTGGCGTTGAGAGGGCTGCATTTGATATCCCCTTGCATTTTCATGGTGAATGAGAGGGGATGAATAGCAAGAGGCCGCTCAGGATGCGCCCTCGCATTTTCTCAACGGCCATGCAATTGAAGCCGAGACGAGAAGTCAACTCTCCCGGGCTTGATGCTGACGATAATAGTATATGCCATTCCACGCCTCCCTCACACCCTTCTCACATTTTCCATCCTTTCCATCCTCTCCCAGTTTGCATTACACTCTCAGCATGACCCAGAGTCATATTCTCATTCATGAAAAAGGACAGTTCCTCACGCTCTACCAGCCTTGGGCGCGCTCCCAGCACCACTGCTACTCCCCACCTTCCTCGTCTCCTTGCCGGCGCCCTCCTTTCCCGGGTTATCTCCCTGCGGCTTCGAAACAGCCTGGTTCGCGCCAGAGACGTCGAGCGTGCCGCTGTCCTCTTTCTTCTCTCCCTTGGGCTGCGTCGTCGACGGGTCAAACGCCTTCTTCTCGTGCGCCACCTCCGAATCGCGGCCCGTCCTGGTCCCCTCGTTAGAGCTGGGGTTCAGGGACTCGCGGTCCTGGGTGTCCTTATACGCGAGCCTCCTCGCCGCCGATCCGGTGAGTGTGCGCCGCGTTGCGGTCATGGGGATTGAAGTAGCTCGGAATGGCGTGCGGGCGACGGCGGCGGCGGCCGCTGCACGGAGGTTGAGGGAGCGGAGAGCTTGGGATGCCATGGTTTTGGTTACGGGTGATGTTGTATGCTGTTGGCTGGACGGTAATGATGGGCTTTAGGGCTTCGTCTTTCTTGGCGTAGAATTGCAATACCAATTGAAAGCTCAGGTCCTGTCTGATAATAACAACCTTTGTAGATTTTAGGAAAAATTAGTTACATTTACGACTTAGGTGGTGACGAGAGAATCTACGTCAAGATGCTCTCCTTTGGAACCGTGACGTCATCTATACGTATAACCATACCATACAGATGCGACTTTGGCCACTTGCGGCTTACCCCGGATTACCATCGCTGGTCATTCTTATTTTCACTACTTGCAAGCTAAGCCTGCTCACTCTGACTGTAATAGTAGCGAAGAGTGGCATGCGGACACCAGGCAATTGATCCAATGCTCCTGCGAGTTAGCTTCAACACACCTTTAGATAGCTATCAATTAGGTTTTCCAGTGAGCCCAACAAGACCTTTTCGCATGACATCGCGCCACCAGCAACTCAATGTTGGCTGCTGAATCAACGACAATCGATGCCTTGCCAAGCGGTTGCACTTCTCCGTTTTGTCGAAATGATCCAGGGTCTTGCGCCGCCTAGTGTTTACGGCCGAGTTAACGAGTTAACCAAATGGCGGTTTCTGGACAACGCCGCATTCGGGGATGGTTTGGACGCCACGCGAAGAAGAGAAGGTTTGCCTTTGTCAAATCGTTTCGATTTCGGTCCAATCCGGCCGAGAAATGTCATTGGAAAGACGCGTATACGTCTACGGACATCGAGGAAGGCCTAGGCGGTTCATTATTGGCCTCGGGGCAGCGAAGCCGACTTGTGCCTGGCCTGCATGCCGGCGAGATATTCTGATCGATAGAGTGCGGCGTGCTCCTCCGTGTATGTTCTTGGACCCTGGTTTTGCTAAATGCCCTTGCTCGTCAACTTCAATCTCGGAGACCGCTTTACAAGATCGCCTAACGTGTAACAAGGGCTTGTCAGCTGTCGGGAGTTGCTGGTCAACTGGCCCTGCAGGTTCCTGGCAAAAACCTGGTTATCTCTCCTTGAACTCTGAAGCTGTAGATCTCGGCCGAAGCGACGCTTGAGCTTAGCTGTGCTTGATTCGTTGGATTTATCGGGTGGCGCGGGATGGCAGCATGACAGTTCCGAAGACAGTCGGCCAACGGACTTGCATCATTTCAGAGGTCAACGTTACCACGTCTGCCAATTCCGAGACTGGGTTTTCGGAGTGCCCATTGCTTTGGGTCCCTATTCCTCCTCATGAAGACCAAGCCACGATCATTTGCGCCTCCCCCAGGAACGATCTCAACAATGCCCAAAACCAGGCCATTTCTTACAATGTCCCATGTTCTCCTTGACATTTGGCACTCGATGAGACAGCTGCTCATGTGTGATCCCAGCTGAGCAGAAAAAGAGGGCAGTACAGCGCCGATATTGGCGCCTGTAGAATGAAGTTGCACACAACGATGACTGTCAACCATTTCCAGGTCAAGCGTTATGCTGATTAACGCTATGCCACACAGACTGAAATGAGACCTGCGGTCGGGGTCCTGTTGGTCAATTCATCCAAGGGGTATCTCGCGGCACATGGCGTAAGATGACCACATGCAGTCCTGCAGCAAGCAACGCCGCCCGTCCTGATGCCTTGTGGCCTTGTGGCCGCCGGCTGGCCGGCAAGAGCCGAGAGAGATAATAGGTATGCGCTGCCAAGTTCGTGTCCATGCAGCAAGTTGACATGGTTCCCACGTTAGCTAGCTAAGCTCGAGTTCAATTTCAAACAAGCATTCTAGACAGTAGTCTTTGGTTGGAATGTAAGCAGGGGATCGCGCATGACACTCTCTGCTTCTCGACGGGGGACTCGGAAGGGAGGCCAACCCCGACCGGCCGTTTGCATGATATAATCCAGTCCGATCATGGTGCCCCATTTGCCGCCATTCATTGTTGCGTCTGCGGGAGCTGGCAATCCTACATCTGCGCATCTGTTCCGGCTCGCTACAGTAACCAATGCAACGTCGAGGGTCGTGCTGGCGGACTCGTGTTTGAAGGTTTTCACATGACTTCCGAGTATCAGCAGCAGCGCCCCCGTTTCAAAAATGGAAGGTGGGCAAGCTTAAATATAGTGAATACGGAGTTAGTTTAAAATGAGGCTCCTGGTAGACGCGTCGAGATGTCAAAATTCGATATGACCCATGCATGCAGCGTGTCATGGAACTCGCGGGGCTTCGTTGGGCCCCGCTTATGGAGCCTGCCAGACTAGGTAAAGGGGGCCGACTTTCGCGGTAGTACGAATATTATTTTGGGTTTGAATGTGATCTGCGGGATCAGCAGCGTTTAGAAGCGAAGGCTGCGGTGTAGAGTCCACCGCGACGTTATTGCAGGCGGAGAGTACTCAGGTGAGCCGTGACAGCAGAAGGTCTGCCTGGCTGCCAGCGTGTCATCAGCTGTCATTTGTCAATGGCGAATAAAAGGGGGGCTAGGGGATCGCGTTGCGTGTTTGACACGGAGATGACCGGTGATGGATGTTCGTGGGTAGGCTCCTCCAGTTGGAACTTCTGAAACGGAACCTGCAGATTTTCGGATGATCTTTGGGGTCGGCATTCCGCATATTGCGCATATTGCAACTTCCATGCGTCTGTTTGTGACATCTTTGTCATTCGGGACTGCGTATATTCGAGATTTGAACCACCAAAAACTTGTCTCTTTCGGGTTACCGTCGGTTGCAAAGGGTGGCTTTTTCTCTCCTTATTTTTGGATATTTCAACATGTGCATGTTTGACATGCATGACCGGGCGCAGCGCTGAACGGAAAGGCTGTCTGGTTTTGTCTTTTCCTCCGACAGCGGTTTCCATCGCAGACGCAGCAGCATATCGAGGCTGACGTCCCGTCCTCACAGGGTCCTGTCGGGACCCGCGTGGCACAGTGGAGGGCTGGTGGGAAAGAGACGAGTCGCTAATCTGGGACGGTAGGAAATCTAAGGGGTAGAATTCTTCCAGAAGGCCGCACAATGTTCCTGTTCCATGGGACCACATGGGCTCAATGTCTCGGATTGATCCAGCCCCGCGCTTCGCTGCAAGGGTGGGACTACCGTCCATCTGTCGATGGCGAGGGCGAAGGCGAGACGCAAGCCATTGGTATTCAAGAGATACGTAAGATTTTTACTTTCGAGTATTTGGTGGCGTACAGACAATATAGCGGCCGAGGAAATCCATCAACAAGTCGAACAGCCGTACCTCGGGACCCGTACCACGCACGAGCTTTCATGGCTCAGTGTCGGTGCCGATGGGGCCTAGTTACGCAGCCAGGCGCGCCGATGGGGAAAACATTTCTTGCAGGGTTGGTCCGGGCCCCGAGTCGTAGAATGTCGGGTTTGTCACCCCTGAAGGAAACTAGACGTCGGAGTACGGTGACGCATGAGCGCGGCGTTTTCGACGAGGCTCCATGATACGATATCCTGGGCCAATCCAGGGCAGTATTGGACCGCAAGAACAGAATCGACAAGAGTTGTCTCGGTTGCTTTGTCGTGACCGGCAATTTAGTCAGTCAGACTTGCGGCAGAACGGTCTAAGAAAGATTGCGGGAGGTGGGATACGTCTGCACATTCTTCGCACGTGGCTGGCAAGGATGCCACATTGAGCTGTTGCCGCCTACATATTAACCTGTCCTGAAAGCGGCAACGCTACTATGCGCCGCCCGTTTGCAGGGCGGGATGCAGTTGGCTATGGTAGCATCCGTGTTTTCTGTGTCAGCTTTTGTGGACGTAGGAATGCGAGAATGCGCTAGTTTGACGCTTGGTTTGCATGCTTCCTGGGTTGTTGGTTCCCAGCACTGCGTTTTCGTGTCAATAGTGGTGGATCTGACTAGATGGATCGTTAATTCAAGCATGCAAGTGCTCATGAACAGTTTCGACGTCCGGTGACTTGCGTTCCTGCGGATAGACACCGAGGTATACCCCTCTAGGCTGGTCTTCAACGCCCGGTAGCTCGGCGACGCCCATGACGAATGGCACGGATATGCTGCACTAGATTGTCGAGGGTAGCTAAGAAAAACCGAGGTGGGCCCAATCAGAAAAGCCAACACGGTATGGCAAGGTAGGCTGGTGAACAAGCTGCTCGGAAGACTCGGCCGGCGAGTAGGCCCAGGTCCGTTCGAGGCCCGGGGCAATTCATCGGCGGTTGGCCTCGTGGCGGCGGCACCTCAGTCTGAGCGGGGGGCATGGACGCCGCGTGCGTCTCGCCCTCTTGTCATGGCTGGTGGTCGCTGCAGCTGGCAAGGCTCGCCAAAGTCGAACGAGGTGCTGCGGGCTGAGGCAAGAATTGACTTCTTCCGATGTCTAGCTCGTGCCTTGTACTTTGTCGTTCTTGAGACCTTTTGCCACGATTCATTGTTGCCCAGAGTGGCAGAGCGTGAGACCCGGCAGTCGACGGTCCAAGGTACGGATAGATGTGGAGGGTTTTGCAGACACCGAAAGAGATTAGAAATTCTATCAAAGTCGAGGCTGCAGGTTCAGTTGAAGCTTGAGACCTGTTCAATGTTCGTTCGAGCTGCTCGTTTCAAGTCGCGAGTCTTGAGCCCATTGTTGCCGGAAGAACAGCTTCAGAGTTTGATTGAACCCCGGCGCTGACACAGAAAAGAGACGGATACTTCCATGTGTGTAGTCGATACCGTGGGGCAAACACTCCTCTGCGACTGTCCGAGGAAATATCGGTCAGATGGTGCAATTGCGAGAGGGCGTACGGATACCTTAGCTTGTAATGAAGTAGGTAGGTATCCGTAGTCAGCATCAATTGGGAAAGAAGGAGCAATCGTCTCCCCCCGCTACCTGACTGAACGTGGCAATGGAGTGGGTAAAGGTACTTGGCACAGACGGGAGTATGAGCATGCACATGAGGAGGTTCCTCGTCGGAAGGTGCAGTCCAACCCATTTTGGCGATAGGTGCACGCTCCTCGGAGGGTCTTGGGACGCTCAATAAAGTGACAATTTAGGCCCGTCGTGCCATGTCAGTAGGCTTCCAGAGCGCAGACGCCATTCAGTGGAAGTTTGCACCGGACGAGCTGCTTCTGGTGCCGACCTGGTGGACAGCTCCTCCCTGGTTCATCCTCTAGTCTCCTCAATGCGGGCACTCCGGACCAATGACACGACGCCAATCCCAGGGACACACGGCAGCTCACGTATACTTGGCCGGATGTATTCGCACAATGGAAGCACAGCATTCAGATGTATCCGTACCTAAGCTCCAATATCACCTTTCTTTTGTGCCCGCGTAGAGACCGAGGCCCGGAAGCGCCTCTTCAAAGTTTGGGGACCTTCGAATCTAATCAAAGGCACAAAGTCGTATCCGGTTGATTACACTGGGCAGCCGCGTCACAAAAGCAAAAAAGAAACGGCCCCGGTTGATATCGGCGACAAGGGAAGAAACAAACGGTCGCCTGTTACAGGTTTCCATCCGATGGGCCCTTTTTCCTTTGCTCGTGTGCTCTCCTGCCGACATCACTGCCACCACCGCCGCAATGTGGCTTGATAGGACGAAATGGCACTCTTCTCAAATCCCGATTCAATGGCGCCCAGAACTAGTGTAGAACCAGTGTAGAACCAGTAGCGGTGACTGTATTTTCCGCGTTTGCTCGTTTCTGGAAAGCTCTTCGTCGTCTTCTCGACCAGAACCATCCAAATCCTGACGCCGCTTCATCACTTCTTCTTCTTCTTCCCGGGGCAAGTTTTGCTTGCTTGTTTGCTAACCGCGCTTCCACTTGCTGTTCAGGCCAGGCTTCCGCTGGCATTCTTCGCGTCGTGGGCGCCTGTCTGTCGTTGCTTCTTCCCAGAGACTCTCGGATTCTCTAACCTGGGGAACTAGCCGTTTCTCGCAAGGGCCCGTCTCTGCCCTGTCCTGCCTTGCAGTGTCACTGAGGAATGGCACGGTACCAAGGCATGTATCCGTACATGCGGTGTAATGTGGGGGAAAGAGGCAGACAGACAGAGAGTATCCTAAGAGCATCGAAAAAAGAAAGGAACAAACAGCAGGATCAGGGTATCTCGGTTTGCTGCAGGAGGTCGTGTTGCTTTGCTGCTTACTAGCATCATCCCATCGTGTACTACGTGTGCTCTCTGGCTGAGGAGCAAACGGGAGTCTCTCTCTTCTGGGCCTGGAAGGCTGGAGGCTGGCAATCTGGGTCTCACTTCTCTCAGAGAGACTGAACCATCTCCGTCGGTCCATGATCCCTGCTTCGTTGCACAAGCCTGTCGGTTCCCACTTTGGCTCCCACTCCGACTCCCACGTCCATTCCCATTGTGTTTTCCCCCTGCTTTTCGCAAAGCAACTCGCCCACCCACCTCCCACTTTGCAATTCCAAGGCACGAATATCCGTGGACAACGTGAGAGAAATGGACTAGAGATTGAGAGGGTGCGAGGTGCGAGGTACCGCTGTACCTACTCTAGCAAGCATCAAATGTACGTTGTCCGCACATGCTAACTGAGAAGGAACCTCACCCGACGGCGTCGGCACGCTATCATGAAGCAACCTCAAGGCTCAAGCAAACGCAAGCTCGCACTAAGCTGACCTAACCTTACTAGACCTACGTTACCGATCCGATCCTGCGTCCATCCTGGCCGGCGTCTTGCGTTCCTTTTTCTTGCCATGCAGAGGTGGGAATCCGTAGGTAGGGACATACGATATTGTTAGTAGGTCCTAGCGGCGGAGAAAATAGCCTCGGCGCCGTAAAGTGAGCCCCAAAAGGAAGCACGACTTCAACGCCGGGAAACCAATCCACATGGCAACGCGGACTGGCTTTGCGTCCATTGCCCACAGACGCGAGACGAGGAGAAGAGAGGTGACCAAGTCCACGTCGCCGCCGACACTACGGCCGGTGTTCTTTTGGACAAGGTCAGATAAGTACTACGGTATCGTATTTTCACATCAAGAAGATGCCGCAGACGTTTGGTTCATTAACAGCAGTGTCTCGCCCACACCTGGTTGACGGCAGGCACCAGCACGGCAGGTATCTACCTCATCGCGGTAGATGCGGTAAGGTTATGTGGATGGTACACCCTGCCTTTTTGCCTTACTTTTCTATTCCACTGGGCTGGCCAGCCCAGCCTGGTCTGGCCTTCACCGCAAGGTAGACTCGGCACATCTGCTACTGTGGCATACTATCAGTACACCCCCACCGGGAGTCAGTGCTCAGGGCGGCTTTGGATTTACAACAGGACAGGACAACGACGTGGCTGCTTGCTGGGTAGCTCTTTTCTTTCTCTCTACCTCTTCTTTCATGTTGCCGGCGGCGGTTAACTCTTCTGAGGCAACCTGGCCCAGCTCAGGTGCCTTGCCTTGCCTTGCCGTGCCTTCTCTTCCCCCCCTGAAGTAACCAGATGAAGTTACAATAGGGATGTGCGAGATAGGAAAGGTGCACATGCTGCTAATGAATTGGTGCTGCCGCGTGCCAAATACCTTGGTCTAGTAGAGAACCCGAGGAGAAAGAGACGGAATCTCCTGCTCTGTTCCCCCCCCGTCGTGAACAGATCCAGCCCTGGTCTCGGGGGAACAACGAAGAAAGACGAAAAGTAGCAAGAGCCTACTTTCTTTTCATCTTCGGCCTCTCTGGGTCTACTCTGCTCTGCTCTGATCCGAGTCCGTTCAAGCGTCCTCGTCCGGTCAATACAGATGACTTGATAGAGATACGGATAATACCATCCCGCCCCATTTCAGCAATCGGAACGCAAGCCTTACAAGATACATCACCTAAGAGGCATAGCACAGTATCCGGCGCACCTTTCTGCCGTGCTCCTGGTAGGTACTTTGCTGTACCTTACTTTTGGCCGTGGACCCTGGTCTCCCGTCTCCCTCTCCCTCCCTCCCTCCCTTCCTCTCTCTCTCTTTTGGGGACCCTCGCCTGGCCTATCCTCCCCTCCGACCCCCCTTCCCCTCCCAATCATTCATTCAATCCTAAGGTATCCCATCCCATCCTATCCCCCTTCCCTTCTATGTCCCTCCCCCCCCTTCTGCTGCAGCAAGTTCCCTCGGGCGGCGCTCTTCTTTATTTTCCATTGTCTGCAAGGTATTGATTAGTAACTTGGAAAGAGAGGCAACACCACAGTGCAGAGTACCGCAGTACGGATACCTACCGCAGTACTATTTCTCCGATTTTGACACCGTCATTCGAGGCAACTGGCCCTCTATCCTCCCTCCCACCCCTGTCACCCCGTGCCAGCTGACTGCAACGGACTCCACTCCTATCTATGTGCCTCCATTTCTGTGACCGGCGCTCGTTCTCTTGCCTCTCTCTCTTGCTCCTTGCCATTTTGTTCCTCTCGTTTTACGCATCTGCCCAGAATTCCCATTTACCGTCCGCCCTCCTCTCCGCGTTCTCTCTTCCTTCGTCCCAAAAATATTCACCGCCCCCCATTTGGATCATGGTGCGCTCGAGTCGTCACTTTTTCCCGTAAGATCGATCCAACAAAGTGCAGACGTGTGAGAGGCCATTGAAGACGACTGCACCGTCGAAATGGGCAACAGCCAGGGCAAGCCCATCGACTTGGATGGCGAAGGTATGTCTCGAACACCTCCCCTCGCTGGATTCATTGCATAGCACAACCGACACGGGAAACCACCACAACCACCAATACATACATACACACACTCATACACACGTACACACGCATGTCCACCGCCAACGCAACTACCGACAACACATTGGCTGCCTGCTGCTCCTGCTGCTGCTGCTGCATCGCACCGCGCAGTCTGGTGCTCATCTCGCCTCATCCCCCCACCATCACCACCACCGCCGCCATCGCTAACACAATTGCTCCATCTCCCGTTGCTAAGCTAATCTTCATCCTTCCCGCCATTTAGTCAACCTCAACCATTTCCGTCTGCTGCGAGTAGTTGGCCGAGGCGCCTTTGGCAAAGTGCGCATCGTCGAGAGAAAAGACACCAATTTGTCTTTCGCCCTGAAATACATCCGGAAAGATGAAGGTACACGCCACCCCGCTGCTCCCCGCCTCGCTGTGCCCTCTCCAATCCAAGTGCGATGCACAACCTCCTTCTCTGTTTCAATGCTGATTTCGGGTCCTTGGGAATAGTCGTACGATCCGAGAGTGTGCGAAACATCATACGCGAGCGCCGGATGCTCGAGCACGTGAATCACCCGTTCATTTGCAACTTGCGATACAGTTTCCAAGATATCGAATACATGTGGGATCAAGCTTTTGCCGGCCACGCTTGATGCATATAACTGACGCAATTCGTCTAGGTATCTGGTTGTTGATCTGATGAGCGGAGGTGATCTACGATTCCACATCTCGAGAAAGACCTTCACCGAAGACGCAGTGCGGTTCTGGATTGCCGAGTTAGGATGTGCACTCCGCTATATTCACAGTCAAAACATTATACATCGCGATGTGAAACCCGACAATGTCCTGCTTGACGCTGATGGACATGTGCATTTGACTGACTTTGTAAGTTTTATGGAAACGTTGCCTAGCATGACCAAATGCTGATCGAGTCAGAATGTCGCCTCCGATATCATCCCCGGCAAGGTTTTGTCAAGCAAATCGGGTACACTGGCCTATCTCGCTCCTGAAGTGTACGCTGGCAAGGGCTACGATGTTCGTGCAGATTGGTGGTCGCTCGGTGTCCTATTCTACGAATGCATATACAACAAGGTAGGTCAATTCCTCTTTGTGAATGCACCGCTGGCTTGATAACTGACAGCTCCCCACAGAGGCCATTTGACGGCAACTCGGAGAGCACCCTGAGCCAGCAAATCCAACTCGCTAACCCGAAATACCCCATCACTTCGCCACCTGTCAGCCTACCCTGTTTATACGCCATCCGTGATGCCTTGGACTCGAACCGTGACCACCGAATGGGGGCGACATGGGAGAGTTTTACTAAGCATGAATTTTTCATGATGATCGACTTTGAGGCATTGGAGCGGAAGGAGATTGAGCCTGTCTTTGTTCCGGCCGCGGACAAGACAAACTTTGATGCTACGTACGACCTCGAGGAATTACTCTTGGAGGAAGCTCCCCTGGAAGCGCGGGCTAGACGACAGAAGCCCCGTGAGCGGTTAAAGGAAGACGCATCGGACAAGGAGATCCGCGAGGACGAACTTTACCGCATGATTGAAAACGACTTCCGCCCATTCGATTACACGCTGGCTGCATACAAAAAGTAAGATACGGAAATTTCTAAAAGGACCTATGCACGTGCTAACGGTAGCAGAATCACTGGCCAAGGTGATGGGAGCGGATACGTCAATGGCGATATGGTGATTATGAACCAACCCCAGGCTTTGACCACCGACGAGGCCACACCGGCAGCCATGGCTGCGAATGGAAGGAGACCAATCCCACCCCCGGCACCGTTACGGAAGAGTTCAAGCTTGGAGAGGCGCCCGGGCAGTAGTCAATCGGGTGTTCCCCGCCGCCCAGTATCTAAGCCGCCTCCGATACCGAATTACCCTAGCGAATATTCTAATCAGCGAGCGGCACCGCCAGCTGCAGGGAAGAGGGTCACCAGCCCAACAGGTGGCATGCAGGTTACGCTGGACGGTGGCGGCAGCTGGTCTGATCTCGCCCGGCAGGATGCCACGCTGCCGACAGACGCCAACGCCATCAGCGAGGGTAAATCTGAAAGCTCAAGCGGCGTATTTGGCTTCCTTCGGGGTAAGAAAGGAAGGGGTCACAGCCCCAAGCCAAAGGAGAGGGGAGTGCTGGGCAAAGAAGGTGCGAGACAGGTCATTGGATAGAAGACAAATCGTGGTCCTGGGAAGAGTTGGAAAGACGCACAGGGAGAGGTGATGGATCGATACCCGAGGAAATTCAGCAAAACACGAAGGAATCGCCGAACCACGCCAACCCGAAGACGCGCTGTGACAAGCTTGAGGACGGCTAGATCGTAGCATCCCAGCGACTGATTCTAGAGCCAGTGTGCCTACCATTAGCAGGGTTGCACTGTGGCGGTTTCGTTGGGAACAGACTGCGACGCCGAGGTGGGCAGAGATTGGAGGAGGCCGGCCCGGGCTGTCTTGCACAAAAGATTGTGAGGCCGTCATCGACCGAGAAGACGATGGCAGTCAGCATGCTTCTCACGACGAGTCAGGATCCATCTGTCAAGGTCGTGGCCGAGGAGAGACGAAGTTTAGGCCAGCATTTTCACCTAGCTAATGGCAAAATCTAGAAGGACGATTCCGACGGGGCGGTAACCAATTCACGAAGCATCAGGTGGGGCGCAGTATAAACTAGCGGAGAGAGATAGGTCAGACCATCAAGAATATACCCTTTTTAATAACATTCTACTTGTGCAAGCACCTGGGGGAAGCTTGCCCGTGGGCGAATGTTGCAGTGTGTTGTGCATGACCCTCGAGCCGCCAGTTCCATAGGCTGTATGGCTGTCTCCCCGATGACCCAAAGATCCGGAGCCTCTTTTCCCTCCCTCGCGGACATAGTTCGTACCTAAGGAGAACAGGAGAGACAATGGAGGTCGTTGAGGTCTACGGCACGTCAAGACGGGGGGGGTTGGATGACGTTGGATGATTGGAGCAAGTGCAGCCCCAGTTCCCGGGCTCGTCATTGGCCATCTGCATGCTGCAACCGGTAGTCTGTCCTGGGACTTGGGAGGACCGCAGATCCTCCTCTTTCTCCTCTTTGCGTCCCATACCACACACACAAACACCCACCCCCCTCTTTCCAAGGTTTTCCCTTTTGATGGCCACGCAGCAAAGCTTCGTAGGGGTTTGGGGGTTGACAGGCTACCTACCCAGAAGATTGGACCAGTGCAGAGTCATGCCCCTTTGATGGAGATGGGATGCACGACGCACCTCTGTTGCTTTCCAAGTGCCGAGGGCATGCCGTCTTGGCGACCGACAGGGCGGACTACAGGGGGGGTGTGGTAGCGTACTAGGTAGTCAAGAAGGGAAGTCGGAGGAAGCGTCAGCTAGGTTGGAAGAGAGAACTTGCGGAGACAGCAAGATGCAGCAGGGGGGTTTTGCGGGTAGGGGATTTGGACATGGGAATTAACTTGGCGGGCTTGACGAAGGTGAGGAGAGGGTGGTGGCGATGATGGTGGAAAGGGAACCCGATAGCTCCAGCTCTGGCTCTAAGGTAGCTCTAGCTCTAGCTCTGAAATCCCGGGGTCCACATTCGATATGACCCGATGTTTTGTTTGATAAGATGGCAGTACGGATACTGTCCACTGCCTTACATTGGCATCGCGTGTCAAAAAGTCCCCAAGTAACCGCGAATGACCAAGCAGGTATGTCAGTACTGGTATTCTTTGGGGGAGTCTTTGCCCCTCCCAAAATAAAAAAAGTCTCTGCCACTATATCTGCAAAAAAGTGTAACTAACTATCCGTACATTGGCTACCTTTTTACTGGGTTGCTATCAGTCGGGGGTTTCCCATTCCTGGGGTGGTAGATAATAGAAAACCCCCCCGTACCAGGCATTTACACGGATATGCCACGACAACAAAGGGTACGTACGGATATACCGGGTCACAATCAAAATTTCAAAGGCCCATTGGACTTGTAATTCCATTGTGACCTCGGCGGTACAAGGCGCACGGAACGGGGCATGCGCTAATTGAACAGGGCCCTTCCCCGGCCCCTAGAGAGCTTTATACGGCAACACGATGTCTTTTTTTGATTCGGGAATGCGTTGTGCCATGTAGTGTATGCGGCTGTCACGATATACACCGCTCATCCATCGGCTTCTCCACCCCCTCCCTGCTTTGACTTGTCTTTTATCTATTCTTCCTGGACATACCAGTAGTGTGTGTGAGCGTGTTTCCCCCCCCCCCCCCCCCCCCCCCTTTTTCCCGTCTTGTGCCTGCCACCAATGCGGGCCACACCTTCTCTCGTGATCCACCCCCCCCCCCCCCCCTCCCCCTCTTTACTTAATGGATACGGTCGGAACACAACGAGATGAGCTCCGACCCAGTCCCCCCCCCCCCCCCCCCTCAGCTTTTACTGGCTTTTGGGCATCAACCTAAATGGGATCCAGCTTTCATAGTGTATACCCTGCAAGTCCAAGCTTGAGGATCGGGGGAACCGGGGGGATGGGTAAGTGAAGAGAGAGGGGGAAAGCCAAAGTCCACGTGCCGTTCTTGCCATTTTGCCTTCCTACATCACCCCATCGGACCATGGCACCATTTAAACGTGCGTGCACGTCTCTCTTTCTCTCTCTCTCTCTCTCTGTGCCTTACCGATGTCCTCGTCCTCCTTTGGTAAGGTATCCGTTATGCTTTGTCTTCTCGGCCCCTCCGCCCCCGCCAACCCAGACTCTCAACTGGTGGGTAAGACGGAAGGGTGGCAGACGGGGCCGGGGGGGCATTAAATGGGTGAGAGAGAGAAAAAGGGCAAAAAGGAGGATGGCGAGGAAAGAGAGATAGATGGGTCTTTTGCATCTTGTTGCTCAAACCGCCCCGCTCACCGGCACCTGGTAGATCCAACTCAGTCTCAAAGTAGGTACTTGACGACAATGTTGATGATAGCCATATTCTGTAGAAGGAAAAAGAAAACCCCGCGGGGAGATAGGGCGGAGAGAGAGGAGGGGGTAGGGGAAATTCATTCATGAGACGAAGAAAGATTAATAATGGGAAAAAAAAAAACCACCCCAAGATACGGTTCGCAAAATGGTCCTCGCTCAAGAACGAGGGGCTTTCTCGACGAGCCTCTCTCTCTCTACCACCATATCGAACAGGGCTGGGCTGTCTTTTTGCCCAGACTAGCTACTATCTACACCTCCACCGGGGTTTCATACGTTAGCGCAGTGAATTGACAGGGAGGTCCACTGCAAGTACTAATTCTATCTTCTTCGCCTAATTTCTATGGCCAATCCAGAAATAGTACTTCCGATTCTAAA